>NC_133658.1:836958116-837223116 GCF_037893015.1 Macrotis lagotis | reverse complement strand
TAGCAGGTAGACTCCCAAGTATTTTATATTGTCTGAAGTTATTTTGAATGGGGATTTCCTCTTTCTACCTCTTGCTGTTGTATCTTGCTATGAATATATAGAAATGCCAAGTATTTATGAGGTTTTGTTTTGTATGCTGCCGCTTTGCTAAAGTTGCTAATTGTTTCTCCTTTTTGATATCTTTAACTATCCCTTGATTCTATAAGTATGTTGCCCCAACTTATATCCCCTCCTTGTAGATAAATCTCATGTTTGTCACCTGACTATTGCTAAGACAGAGAGTAGGGACTACTTTACAAAGACTGGGGTCTCCCTATGTTGGTGCCTATGTGCAGTTATGTGAATGTAAAACAAAAGAATTGAACCAACCTGATCAGACCTGAGATTAGATCAGGCGTGCCTCATCTGGTCCTGAATTGATTTAGAGTATCTACAAGTACACTCCCCAGTGCTTATTAATATAATAACCAGAGCAGGGAAATCATATCATTAGAGAGTGATATAAGGGTAAATATATTGATTAGATTATAACCCTGACCAATGGCTGACACAAAAGGGAGTAACAAGCCTTTCAAATTGCATATAAGGCTTGGCATTGTCCCAGTTTTCTGCCTTTCTTGTTAGAAAAAATGGTGCTTTTTCTGCAGAGAAGTTTAATAATAAAAGCTATTTTAATCACTCTGGACTAAGTGTTTATAATTATGAGTCATTTGTATCAATTTGATATAAAACCACAGAGGTATGATAGGAAAACAGCTCATCTGAGAAAGATCTGAATGTTTTAGAGGATTCAAAACTCAGTATGCATTCAGAGTATGATATGGCAACCCAAAGAGCTAAAGTAATTAAGACTTAAGAAGAAATAATTTTCAGGAGTAGGTCACAGATAACCAGGTCACATCTGAAATAAGAAGTTGAGTTCTGGGTCCAATATTGTGATTAGGACATTGAAAATATAAATAATGTCCAGAAAAAAAGCAAGTACAATTAGGGAAGGAATTGGAACCCAGGCCACAAGAGGATTTTCTGAAGAAAATGACCATGATCAGTTTGGAGAAGAGACAACTCAGGGAAATATGAAAGCTGATGTTATATATTTCCAGGTCTGTCATATAGAAAAGGGGTTTATCTGTGTTCTTTTTTGTTGCCACTTTTATATGGTGTCTGACTCTCTATGACCCTGAGTTTCTTTTTAAGAGATAATTTAGTGGTTTGTCATTTCTTTCTCTGATTCCTTGTACAGATGAGGAACTGTAGCAAACAAGGACAAGTGACTAGCCCAGTCACATAGCTTAGTCACTTGCTTTGCCCCAGACATAATTAAGTCCAGATGTAAAGGTTAATTTTAAGTATGTGGATAGAGATCAACAAAAGGATTTTGAGTTGAGTAAGGACATAATCACAATTGTGCTTAAGAGAATTAATTTTTTACTGCTGAATAGGGGCTGATGATGATGACTTCTAAGGTTTAATCACATCAATATGAATCTAAAATTATATTGAAGAGGTCACTAGTTGAGAAGGTAGAATAAGTGGTCCACTCAGAGGCATTTTCCCACATGAATACAATAGAACCAAAGAAGAATATCAAAGAATTTCCAAGAGAGAATGATGGTGGTACAGAGATTATAACTGAAGAAGTCAAAAGAATTATCTGTATCTCTGTAAATGAAGTCAACATGTGAAGACACAAACAATATGTAGTGATAGATGAATAGGTTGTGATTGGCATTTAGAAACTCCAGCTAAAATATCACTTCTTATAAATGGTTTTTCTAGTTCATCCCCACTCCTGGGGTGTTTCTTAGATTTGCAAAACTTTTACACTTCTACATGGTAAACAATCTTTTTCCATTTATTTTTTCCAAAGCATATTATGAGGCCAAACAATTTAGAGTACTTATGGATCTCTCTTTGTTTTGTTTTGGTTTTTTTTAGGTTTTTGCAAGGCAAACGGGGTTAAGTGGCTTGCCTAAGGCCGCACAGCTAGGTAATTATTAAGTGTCTGAGACCAGATTTGAACCCAGGTATTCCTGACTCCAGGGCCAGTGCTTTATCCACCACACCACCTATCTGCCCCTGGATCTCTCTGAAGAGGATATGCAGACTTAAAGCACTATCTGGTTGATATTAGTCTCTGCAGGGTATCCCTCTTCCATTTAGGCTCTGATTTGAACATCCTCCATGACAGCAGCAAACAACTCTGATGAGAAGAGTTCCCCCATTTTATGCCTCATTCTCCCTCTTGTTGAGTTAACCTCTACATCAACTTTTACCTACATGGACTCTAGATTTACACTCCAATTACTATGCTTTCCAGAATTAACGATCCATTATTCTCAAACCTAACTTTATTTTAAACATTTTCCTTTCTTATTCCCTCAATCTTTTGACTCTCATGGTACTCTGCCACTTCAGATTTCATTGCTCACCACCCTTTCCAATACTGCTTTTACTTTGACTTGCACCCTATCAATTCATGGATCAAGAAGTGGAGATTCAAGATACTCCAAGATTCTCAGTCTATCTGCATTCTTTTTGTCAGAAACCCTGAGAGTATTTCCCTCTCAAATTTTCTATTTTCTGACTAGATAAAAGAAATGATTTTGCCTGAACTCTTACTTAACCTTATCACTGAATGGGTGCTGCCTTGGTAAAACTCAGTACTGGGATAGACCTTAACAGGGTTAAAAAGCCAAGGTCTCCCATTGTATTCAGCACTGAATTCAATCTTCCTGAACTATATTTTGCCTCTGAACCAAGAAAGTTTTTGAAGAGAAAGTAAATCTGGTGTCTGCATAGTCTTCCTCATTTCAATCCAATTTACTTGATTGTCATGGTATTGCATGCTGATAAAATGGCCTTCATTAAGTATGAAGGACAAACAATTTATGTGAGTTGGAAGACCTGCCCTATTGCTGGTCAGGTGGCAACACAATTCTCTTTCTTTTTTCCCTTCTTCCTTTCTTTTTTTTTTAGGTTTTTTTTTTTGCAAGGCAAATGGGGTTAAGTGGCTTGCCCAAGGTCACACAGCTAGGTAATTATTAAGTGTCTGAGACCAGATTTGAACCCAGGTACTCCTGACTCCAGGGCTGGTGCTTTATCCACTGCGCCACCTAGCCGCCCCCCTTCTTCCTTTCTCTAGTTCCTTCCTTCATTTGTCTTTTTTCCTCTCTTTTTTTCTTTATATTTTTTTCTGCCACAAGTTATCACACTTTTACCAGGCAGTGCTGTGCTCAAAGGAATGCAAATTTTGATCCCTAAAACCTAGCAAAATATCTTGACGTTTACAGGCCCCAAATAAGTGTGACTCTCATTGATTGGCCAACAGTAGGTCACAGGTCAAGCCCCATTTGATCACTGTTTGGATCTTGATTTTTCCCAGAGTATATTTAATAGCAATCTCTCTTTTTTTAAACCAGAAACACTAAATGTATTCTCCATCCAAAATGATTTTTTTTAACTAGGTAAAAGGACATTTTTTACTTCATTTCTTTTCTATCTGGCATAGATAACAAAATGGGCTAAGTCAAACAGAGAGTGGTAAAGGCCTTAACTTAAAAACATTGGTGTATACCATTGCATTTAGGGCCATCTCCAGTTCTCCTGATCCATATCTGGCCCAGATCCAGATGCCTCCTGAGGAGAAAGTGAACCTGGTGAATTTCCATAACCCTCCCTCATTATTTTTTTTTAGGTTTTTGCAAGGCAAATGAGGTTAAGTGGCTTGCCCAAGGCCACACAGCCAGGTAATTATTAAGTGTCTGAGGCTGGATTTAAACCCAGGTACTCCTGATTCCAGGGCCAGTGCTTTATCCACTGCGCCATCTGGCAGCCTCTGCCCTCCTTCATTTTAATTCAATTCTCATGCAAGTCATGGCACCATCTTCCTGATGTCATGGTCTTCTTCCAGAATGAAGGACAAACAACAAACTATGTATAGAAGTAGCTGTCACAACTGATATGCAACTGGCCCATTCCTCCTTCCATCCATACTTCCATTTATGAACCATGAACCTAGGACCTGGATTACCCAGACAGTTTCCATTCTCCATTTCTTGGTTGATTTTGCTCTCTCTTCCTAATGCATTCTTATCCTTGATGCAAAGTAGAACATATACAAAGGTAACATGTGTGAACTCACCTCAGGCCCTCTATCTTACAGTTTGGATTTCTCAAGGCTTTACACATAAGGTCTTTTTCTCTCTCCTCAAAGGGAGAGATCCAGGATTTTCAGTCTTTCATTGCTACTGAGAGCAGATAAGAGATTCTGGAAACATGTAGGAGTAAATTTACAAAATGAAAAACTGTAGGACAAAACATAATGAAGAGGAAAGAGGTCAGTTCAATATTCTGTGATTAATTTGCTGCTTCTTTTTTTCTGGGCATTGCTAAAAACAAATCTTCTTTATGATTATCATTCATTGTCATCTCCTTTGCAGTAGAATGTATGTAGTTTATTTAAAACATCACTCTCTTCCAAAGAACAACATTTTTAGACCTGAAATTATATTAGAGTCCTGGTCTAAAAAAATAGGAAAGTATAACAATAAATTAGATTACCTAAGAAAGAATTTGAAACAGCTAAACTCAATAACTACTCTTCAACAGACATAAGCGCATAAATAACATACTGAAAAGCTGCCTCTATTCAAAAAGAAAAAAATGCTAGCAACACAGGAAAGAATTTTTTTGAGAAATTTTTCTTAGACCAGCATTTACAACATTTGCCATTATTATTATCTGAAAATGTATATGGCACCTGATTATTCACCATGTCAATATTTAAAAAAAAGAAAGAAGAGAATCAGAGCAAGAACTTTAGACAACTATGAAAAAGATATAATTCTTAGATTCATATGAAAGATTGCTACCAGTTACTACTATGAAGATAAATATAGAATAAAACAATTCTGAAGGAAATTACCAAAATTATAAAAATAGAAAATGTCAATGTAAGAGAATTGTGGAAAGATAGCCTCACTAATTATCTATTCAGGGAATTGGTATGACTGTTATGGAAAGCCAACCAGGAATGATGCTAACAAATAAATAAACTATCTAAAATCTTTGGCTCAGAGATCAACTGGTATTTAGATACAAGAAAAATTTTACAATATCCCATTGGAATTCTAAGTGAAGAGACAACTAGATGGTGCAGTGGATAGAGCACTGACTTGGAGTCAGGAGGACCTGAGTTCAAATATGACCTCAGATACTTAATAATTACCTAACTGTATGACCTTGAACAAATCATTTAACTCCATTGCCTTGCAAAAACTAAAAAAATTTGTTCTTAAATTTAAGTGAAGATATAAAATTATGGTGATCACAAAGAATCAGTACTGATTCCACAAGGACAAGCCATGCTAGATATTTCCTTTGGTTGAAATTTTTATCAAGTTTGAAGATAAGGGTTATGCTAGAGAAACAGGTTTCATGTGGATTTTTGCACATGATTTGATACAAAACTCATACTATTCTCATAGAAAATAAGTGAAGTGAATTAAGTAAGACCAAAATTAGATTCAGAAATGGGTGAGGGTCCAGAATCAAAGTCTAACCATTAATGTTTCTAATTCACTTTGGAAGGAAGTCTCCAAGGAATTGCCTTAGAGAGCTCTACTTGACCCTGAGCTGTTTAACCTTTGGTCAATAGCTTGGAAAGAGATATAGGTGTTATCTATATTAAATGTGAAGATAACAGAAAACCTGAATGGACAGAACAGACAACGTTAGGATCCAAAAATATCTTCTCAAGATAGAATATTGCTCTGAATATAGATAAGATTTAATAGAAATTAACATAATTGAAATATGGGTTAAGTAACTGACTTTACAAATAAAATTTAAGAAATGTTAGTATTTTATAGAATGCTTTGAAGTCTACAATGTGCATTATGCATATGTTACTTGATTAGTTCATTTGATATAAAACCACAGAGGAATGCTTAGAAAACAGCTCATATAGAAAGATTCAAGTGTTTTAGGGAATTCAAAGCTCATATGCATGCTGAGTGTGATATGAAAGCCTAAAGAGCTATAGTAATTGAGACTACATAAAGAAATAATTTTCATGAGTAGATAGATAAGAGCCCTGATCATGTCACACCAGTGACATGTCCTGGGTACAATAATGTGGTTAGGGCACTGAAAATCTGTTCAATGTTCAGAAAATAGCAAGAACACTTAGGGAAGATATTGGAGCACATGCCTCATGAAGATTTGACAAAGAAAATGGCCATGCTCAACCTAGAGAAGAGACATCTAGGGGCAAAATGAAAGTTATTGTCATATATTTCAAGGAGGAGGTTTATACTTGTTCATATTTGTTATTAAATCATTTTTCAGTTGTGTTTGATACTCCATGATCCTCCATTTGGGGTTTTCTTGGCAGAGCAATTGGAGTAGTTTGCCACTTCTTTTTCCAGTTCCTTTTACAGATGAGTAACTGTGGCAAACAAGGACAAGTGACTAGCCCAAGTTCACACAGCTTATACACTTATTTTGCTCCATGCATAACTAGGTCCAAGTATAAAGACTAATTTTAAGTATGTGGATAGGGACCAACAGAAGGATTTTGAGCTGAGAAGGGACAATCATACATACTTGTGCTTAAGAAGATTACTTTTTTCCTGCTGGGTATGATTTCTAAGATTTGATCATGTCATTAAGAATCTAACCTGATGTTGAAGAAATCATTGTAGTTGAGAAGGTTGAATAACTTGTTGGTCCACTTAGAGGCATTGTCCAAGATTATATACAAGAGTCCCAAAAAAGTGTCAGAGGATTTTCAGGAAAGGATGATAGTTGTATAGAGACCATAATTGAAGAAGTCAAAAGAATTACATATAAATTACCTATAAATGAAATCAACATGTGAAAAAATATAGTAATACATGAATGGGTTGTGATTTGCATCTAAAAGACCTAGCTAAAATATCATTTTTTGCAAATGACTTTTCCTGTTCATCATACTCCTATGATCTTTCTTGGGATTTCAAAACCTTTATACTTTCCCATGGGAAACAATCTTTATCCATTTGATTTTTCCAAAGTATGTTATTAGGCCAAACAGTTTAGAGTACTTATGAATCTCACTTAGGAGGGTTCTGCAGACTTCTAGGGATTCATTTTAATTAATACTATGTCATGTGAAAAAGAACTATCTAGTGAATATTAATCTCTACAGGGAATCCCTCTTCCATTTGGTCTCTGCTTTGAACATCCTCCATAATAATAGCAAAGATCTTTGTTGAGCAGTTTCCTCTTTTATGACTCAAATCTCCCTCTTGTTGAGTCTACCTCTATGAGAGCTTTCACTACATCATCTTCTCTCTATTCAAACATCTCTATGTCAGGCATTCACAACATTCACTTAGATAAATCCAACAACTTCCTGATTGGTTCCTTTACTTCTGGTCTTTTGCCTCCTAATATCCTGAGAACTCTACCAAAAAATTTCCAATGCTTCTTACTTCTATGGTAAAAGTTTCTTGGGTTGAAGAAGTCAGTTCTCCAAAATCTGGCTTCTGCTTCTCTATCCAGCATCACTTCCTGTGACTATCTTTTATAAAGCATTCTTGTCAAATTGGCCTGCTAGTTATTTCCTTTACAAGACATTCAATTTTCCATTTCCATACCTCTACAAAGTTAATCTCTCCCTATCAGAAATAAACTTCCTCCTCTCTTCTGCCCAGGGAGTACTGGGCAGAATGCAGACTTCTTGATTTTTTACTTCTGAGACTTCCCTGAAAGCTGTCACTTCACTTTGTCTTCTTTCCAAGGTCTTTTGAGGGAGCTTGAATTAGTCCTGCATCCAGAACACCTGCTTTTGGCTTCTGATGAAGAAACTCCTCAGATGTACATTAGCTCAGGATCAAGGCTAATCTAATTACCTACTATCTTGTCTCCACCCAAATGCTTTCCCAGAGAGCCTTATAGGAGGCTTGATCCACATCTCCTTGGCCTGTCTTCACTTCAAGACTTTCTGTAGTGCTCTAGAGACCATTCATAGCCTTAGCCATTTCCTTTTTTATTTTTTTATTTTTATTCATATGCACATGTATGTTTTCAAGTGACAAAATTTTCTTCCACCCTCCTTTCCCATCCCCCCCTCCCATCAGCAGTAAACAGTCAGGTTAGCATTGTATATTTAGACTGTACATCTTTACAGATAAGTTATTTTCAGTATGAGGAATCAGAATTAAGGGAAAGACATACATAAAAGATAATTTTTATAAATTATTCATCAGATTCTGAAGGGTTGTTTTTTTTGTTCTGTTTGGTTTTGTTTTTTCCTTCTGGAAGGGGATAACATTGCCCATAGCCCATATGATAGAGTTGTCGAAGCTCTTTGAACTGCTGAGAGGAGCTGCTTCCATAAAGGTCAATCATCTCATAATGTTGTTGTTAATGTGTACATTGTTCTCTTGGTTCTGCTCCCTTCACTCAGCATCAGATCCTGTAAGTCGTTCCATGCTTCCCTAGATCCAACCATTTATGGTTTCTTATAGAACAATAATATTCCATAGTATTTGTGTTCTATAACTTGTTTAACCATTCCCCAGTTGATGGGCATCCCCTTAAATTCCAATTATTTGCCAGTACAAAAAGAGCTGCTGTGAATATTTTGGATTGTGTGGTACTTTTTCCAATTTTTATGATTTCTTCTGGATATAGGCCTAGAATTGGAATTGCTGGGTCAAAGGGAACAACCTTTTTTATTGCTCTTCAGGCATAGTTCCATACTGCACTCGAGAATTGTTGGATCTGTTCACAACTCCACCAGCAATACATCAATATCCCAATCCTCCCACAACCTCTCCAACATTTGATCATTTTCCGATTTTTCTCATTTTACCCAATCTGATGGGTGTGAGGTGATACCTCATAGTTGTGCACTCTAATTCTTGTATGGTCATAAATTTATTCCCTTTCCATAGATCTGATAGATGATTCCTTGGGCTATTAACTTATCTATGGTGGCACCCTTTATGTTTAAATTATATATCCATTTTGACTTTATTTTGGCATTAAGGTGTGAGATGTGAGTCTATGCCTAGTTTTTGCCATACTATTTTCCAGTTTTCCCAACAGTTTTTGTCAAACAGTGAGTTTTTATCCAAGAAGATGATGTCTCTGGGTTTGTCAAACAGTAGATTGCTGAAATCATTTACTGCAGTTTCTTTTGAACCTATCCAATCCACTGATCTAACAGTACTAGGCAGTTTTGATAACTGCCAATTTATAGTATAGTTTTAGATCTGGTAGAGCTAGTCCACATTTGTTTACATTTTTCCCCCATTGGTTCCCTTGCTATTCTTGACCTTTTGTTGCTCCAGATTAATTTTGTTACTATTTTTCTAGCTTGATAAAATAGTTATTTGATAGTTTGATTGGTTTGGCAGTGAATAAGTAATTTAATTTTGTAGAATTGTCATTTTAAATTATATTAGCTTGAGCAATTGACATTTTTCCATTTAATAAGATCTGACTTTATTTGGGTGAGAAGTGTTTTAAAACTGTGATAATATAGTTTCCAGATTTGTCTTGGGGGGGGGGTTGATTCCCAAGTATTTAATATTGCCTATAGTTACTTTAAATGGAATTTCTCTTTCTATTTCTTGCTCTTGGACTTTGTTTTTCATATATAGAAATGCTATTAATTTATGTGAGTTTTTTAATACCCTGCTACTTTGCTGAATTTGTTAATTGCTTCAAGGTTTTTTTTATGATTTTTCTCAGGTTCTCCAAGTATACCGTCATATCATCTGCAAAGAGTGAAAGATTTACTTTCTCACTGCCAGTTTTGATTCCTTCAAATTCTTTTTTTTTTCTTATTGCTATATTTAGCATTTCTTCTTTTTTTTTTTTACAAGGCAGTGGAGTTAAGTGGCTTGCCCAAGGCCACACAGCTAGGTAATTATTAAGTGTCTGAGGTCAGATTTGAACTCAGGTACTCCTGACTCCAGGGCCGGTGCTCTATCCACTGCACCACCTAGCTGCCCCTCTACTGCTATATTGAATAGTAATGGTGGCATCCTTATTTCACCCCTGATTTTATTAGAAATGCTCCGTATTTATTCCCATTACCTATATTTTTATTATTTTAAGGTAAACTCCATTTATTACTAAATTTTCTAATGTTTTTTTTAATAGGAATGGATGTTATATTTTTATCAAAGGCCTTTTCAAAATCTATTGAGATAATCATAGGATTACTGTTGCGTTTACTACTGATATGTTCAATTACGTTGAGTGATTTCCTAATATTGAATGATCCCTGCCTGCCTGGTATAAATCCTACCTGATCAACATATATTATCCTAGTAATAACTTGCTATAGTCTCATTGCTAAAATTTTATTTAAGATTTTTGCATCAATAGTCATTAGGGAGATTGGGCTATAATTTTGTTAGTCTGTTTTGATTCTTCCTGGTTTATGTATTAATACCATGCTGGTGTCATAAAAGGAGTTTGGCAGAACTTTTTTTAAAAATAGTTTATGTAGAATAGGAATTAATTGTACCTTAAATGTTTGGTAGAATTCATTTGTAAATCCAGTTGGAGCTGTAGACTTTTTCTCAGGGAGTTTATTGATGGTTTCTTCAATTTCTTTTTCTGAAATGGGGTTAATTGAGTAATTTGTAGCCTCTTCTGTTAATCTGGGCAGTTTATATTTTTGTAAATATTCATCCATCTCACTCAGGTTATCCAATTTATTGGCATACAGTTTGACAAAGTAGTTCCAAATTATGTCTTTAATTTCCTCCTCCCTCATTGGTGTTTAGTTCACCCTTTTCATTTTTTGATCCTGATAATTTGGTTATCTTTTTTCTTTTTTTTTTTAAATCAGATTAACCAAAGGTTTGTCTATTTAATTGACTTTTTTCATGAAATCAATGCTTAGTTTTAGTTATGAGATCAATAAATTTCTTGCTTTCAATTTTATTACTCTCTCCCTTGATTTTCAGAATTTTTAATTTGGTATTTAATCAGGGATCTTTAATATGTATTTTTTTCTAGCATTTTTAGTTTTTTAGTGCCCAATTCCAATGATCTCTTTCTCTATTTTATTCATATAGGCATTTAGAGATATAAAGTTTCTCCTCAAAACTGTCTGGATGCATCCCATAAATTTTGGTATGATGTCTCATTACTATCATTTTCTTGGATATAATTATTATTTCTTTTATTTTCTGTTTGATCCAACCATTATTTAAGATAAAGTTACTTAATTTCCAATTAGTTTTTGGTATATCTTTCCATGACCCTTTATTACATGTAATTTTTATTGCATCATAGTCTGAGAAGTGTTTATTTATTATTTCTGCCTTTCTGCATTTGATTAATAGGGTTTGGGATTTTTTTTTTTTTGCCCTAGTATATGGTCAATTTTGTTATAGGTGCCATGCACTGCCTGAGAAAAAGTATATTCTTTTCTATCCCCATTGTTTCTCTAGATGTCTATTGTGTCTCTTTCCAAGATTTCATTCACCTTCTTAGCTTCCTTCTTGTTTATTTTGTGTTTAGATTAATCTAGTTTTTTAGCTGTAAATATCTTATTTCTTTTCCAATTATATATAAAAGTAGTTTCAACCTACCATTTTTTGGTTTTGAATTTTACACTTCCCCCCCCTCTCCCCCCCCCCCCCCGCTTCCCCCTCATAGAAGGCAATCTGATAATCTTTACATTGTTTCCATGCTATGTATGGATCAAAATTGAATGTTTTAAGAGAAAAAAATATCCTTGAAGAAAAAATAAAATATTAAATAGTGAAATTATATAATCCATAAGACAACTTTTTTAAAAAATTGAAGATAATAGTCTTTGGCCTTTGTTTATATTCCACAGTTCTTTCTCTGGATACAGCTGGTATTTTCCATCTCAGATACCCTAAAATTGTCCCTGAATATTGCACTGATGGAATAAGCAAGTACATTAAGGTTGATTATCACTCCCATATTGCTGTTAGGGTATATAATGTTCTTCTGGTTCTGCTCACCTCACTCAACATCAGTTCTTACAAATCCCTCCAGGCTTCTCTGAAATTCCATCCCTCCTGGTTTCTAATAGAACAATAGTGTTCCATAACATACATATACCACAATTTGTTCAGTCATTTCCCAATTGATGGAAATCCCCTCAATTTTCAATGCTTTTCCACCACAAACAGCTGCTATGAATATTTTTGTACAAATGAAGCTTTTACCTTTTTTTTCATGATCTCTTCATGATATAGTCCTAGTAGAGGTATTGCAGGATCAAAGGCTAGGCACATTTTTATTGCCCTTTGAGTTATAATTCCAAATTGCTCTTCAGAAAGGTTGTATCAGTTCAAAACACCACCAACAATGCATTAGTGTCCCAGATTTTTCACACCCCTGCCAACATTTAGCATTGATTTATCTTGTTCTGAGAGAGGATAATTTAGATCCCCCATTATTAAAGTTTTGCTGTCTGTGCCTCCTTGTAATTCATTTGGCTTTTTCTCTAGGAATTTGGATGCTATATCACTAGGTGCATACATGTTTATTAATTTATAGCTGAATTACCAATGGTTCATTTTAAGAAGATGCAGTTTCCTTTCTTACCCCTTTTAATGAAATCAATTTTTTTTGCTTTTACTTTATCTGAGATCAGAATCACTACCCCGATTTTTTTTTTACTTCAGTTGAGCCATATTATATTTTGCTCCAACCTTCAACCTTTACTTTGTGTGTATTTCTCTACTTCAGATATATTTCTTATAAACATATTGTAAGATTCTGGTTTTTAATCCATTCTGCTATCTGTTCCCATTTTATGGGACAGTTCACTCCATTCACATTTACAATTAAGATTATTAGTTCCCTCCTTGCTATCTTTCTCCATTTATATTTTTCTCTTTCCTTTTCTTTTATTCCTCCTCACCAATATTTTACTCTTTCCCTTTTGACTTTTCTTTTTAAAATTTAACTTTCAGTTTATTTTCACTTATACCTTCACCTTCCTTTTTTATCAGTCCATTCTTTCCCTTTTGCCATCCTCCCCTTCCCTGTAGATTAGTATAAATTTTTAAACCCAAGTGAAATGTATTTTATTTCATCTCTGGCCAAATCTATTGAATGGAATTTACTCAACATTTACACTTTCCCTTCTTTTCCTCCAAAATCATAAACCAATGTGCCTTTACACCTCATGTTATTTATCTCTCTAGTACTGTTAATCTGGTATCATCAATCACAGTTTGAACATTTGATTGCTTGATAAGCTTTTATTGTTGTCATAGCATCATTACAGGTTGAATGATTGATTGCTTGATAAGCAGCATTGTTTCAAATTACATCAAATTAGAATTATAATAATTTTTTACCTTACCGCCTTTTTAAGTACCCTCCAAGGACACACAATCCTTCTCATGAGCAAAAGTATCATTCAAAGCCAAATCATTTCTTGAACTATTTGTACCGCTCCCCCAGGCCTATTTTCTCTTACACTTTACCCCCCACCCCCACCCAGGGAACTTAAATCCTTGTTAAGTGAAGCAAGGATTAAGTCAAACCCTGATCTAATTAACTACAAGAATCTCAATGATCTCTATGTACTGGGAGGAACTTTACAAATGATTGTGAGAGACACTGACTCCGGACTGCCCAGTTTATGATGCCCTCATGAGAGAAAGTGCTAAGCTTCCTCAGCACTGCAGAATGGGTCAAAGAATGAGACACTTAGAGTTAAAGTTAACACCCCTGCTTTTTATCAGGGTTTTTTTATCTCAAACATAGTGATGTCATCTTGGACCTCTTCAATGAAGAGATAAGACCCAACTATAGCCATATCCTTTAAGTCCAATCTCTTCAATTATATTTGACCTTTTAATTATCCTAAGAGAAGTAAAGTTCTAAAGAATTAGAAGTGTTATATCCTCCCTTTTAGTGTTATATACAATTTGATGGTCTTGACCAACATTTGTTTTGTTTTTTTCTTTCCCCTTTTAATTTACCTTTTTATGCAATTCTTGAGTTGGTGATTGAATTCTCTGTTCAGTTTTGGTCTTTGTGTCAGGAGATTCTAGAAGTCCTCTATTTTATTGAATATCCATCTTTTCCCCTGACAGCATGTGCTGAATTCTGTATGGTAGTACATTCTGGGTTGTAATCCCAAATCTTTTGCTGATTCTCCAGTGTTGAGGCTGATAGGTCCCATGTGAGTCTGTGTTTCCTTTTATTTGAATTGTTTTCTTTTTGCTGCTTGCATTATTCTCTCCTCTATTTGAAAGTTCTGGAATTTGGCTATAATAGCCCTTGGAGTTTTTATCCTATGGTCTCTTTCTGGAGGGGTTCTGTATAATATACAGATAATATCTGTATAATATACAGATAATAATATATCAATGGATATATTATTTTTTTGTTCTAACAGATTTGGACAATTTTCCCTTATAATTTCCTGCATGAGGTTTCCCAGGTCCTTTTTTTAATCTTGGCTTTGATGATTTGTAGATTGTTTCTCCTGGATGTATTTTTCAGGTTATTTGTTTTCCTTAAAAGGTATTTTACATTTTCTTCAATTTTTTTTCAGTCTTTTTATTTTGTTTGATGCAGTCTTGTAGTCTGGTAGATTCATTGGTTTCTATATGTTCAGTTATAATTATTAGGGTTTTATTTTCTTAAATTACTCTTTTGTTTCCTTTTAAGGGTGTTGAATTCTCTCATCAATTTTTCATAATTTTCCTGCATGACTCATTTTTTTTCCATTTTTCTTTCTCTCTTCTTTGGTTTTGTATTCTTTTTTAAAACTTTTTGATGAGCTTTTGTATTTGAATCTAATTTATAGGTTGTTTTGAAACTTCCTCTGTGAGTGATTTGTCATTGATTTCTTCTTTAGATATGGCATTGTCATCATCTTTGTCTGTAAAGTAGTTTGCTATAGTAAGCATTTTTAATTTTTTTGCTCATCTTTGTTGTTTTAGCTCTGCTCCTGGGTTATAGGGAGCATAGATCCAGGTGTTTTTGTTTTTGTTTTTGTTTTTGTTTTGTTTTTGTTTTGCTGGGGCTGGGGTCTGATCCCTGGCCTGTCATTGGCCACGATGTTACCTATGCAGTCCAGGCCTTGGCTTTGCAGAAGTTTCTTTCTGCCTTTCTATACAGATTCTGCCTTAGCTGTGAATTCCTGACCCAGTCCCTGCCCTGGTATTCTCAGGGTTCAGACTTTATTTGGAGTTGGGACCCTCCCTTCTCCCTTGCTATCTAACTGCTAGGACATCTGCTGTTGACAGACTCTTGGGACCTGGATTGCACTGTGGCTAAAAGTCTCCTGCTTGATTTCCCTCTCTCCTACCACCTGGGCTTTACCTCCCCTTTTCCGCCCAAAAAGAGACCTTCATGAAGATTCTCCATAAAGTCTACCATTGAAAACTTCTTTGAATCTTCTCTTTTTTGGTGGTATCTGTAGCTTTATTGTCAGAATATGGGTTTCATTTATCTTTTATAGGGAAAAACTCCAGGAGCATGTTAGCTTCATGCTGCTATCTTGGCTCCTGCCTTAACCATTTCCTACTTTTTTATTTCATTCTCCAGAGGAATCCCAATTTGCTGAAAGGTGGATTCCTGGATTTCACAGAATACAATATGATGTCATGATTTTGAATCTCAAGGGAGAGTTTTGAAAATTTTAACCATGTAATTCCCTCAAGAGACCACTCTACAGTCACTGATTTTCTGCCTGAATTTATTCCTCATACTACCACCCTATCATACTCTACTCATCCTAGTGATTCTGAAGTCACAGTTGTCCTTATACAAACCCTGTCTCCTACTGCCCAGTTTCTCATTCTTATCTCTTCAACTTGACCCTGAAAAAGTTGATCTATACACCATCTACTTGACTCTCTGAAATTAATGATTGATAATTATCAAGTCTGCTTTCATCTTAAACATTTTCCTTTTTTATTCCCTTTATCTTTCCATGGATACTTATGATACAGCTTACATACTATTTATTCTTATCCATTCTGTGACATTTTGTTTATGTTCCCTCCTACTCAGGAACAAAACATGTACCCAATATTCTGGAGTCCTCCCTTCACTAGGGAAACACTAAGGTTCTCATGCTCTTATTACCTCAAATTGAAGGTCAGCTAGGTGACTGATAGTGCATAGAGCATTGACTTCAGAGTCAGAAGGAGAAAAATTCAAATCTGGCTTCCGACTCTTGACTTTTATTAGCTGTGTGACTTTGGGTGAATTTCTTAACCCTGATTACCTTGCATCCAGGCATCTCCAGTTGATTCATATCTTGTTACTGGACCTAGATGGCTCTGGAGGAAAAAGAGAGGCTGATGACTTAGACCAGTAGACACTCTCTCAAATCTAGTTCACATGCTTCTCTTGGCATCACCTCCCTGATGTTGTGGTCCTCTTTGAAAATGAAGGATAAACAGTTTTTTTACCTCAAACTGACCACAGGGCCAGTCCATATATTCCTCCCATCATTTACTTCCTTGAGCAAATATCCTTTACTCCTATTCTTCAAAGTTTTTCATTTATTATATGCCATAAAAGTCTCATAACAACCATATTCTTCTCCTTTGCTTTTTGTATGATATTCATTTTTAATTCTTTTCAGTTTGTTGTATTATATTTCTCACTTTTCTACAGTAATATCTATACAATGTAAGAATGGAGAAGAAGAGGTCTCTGTGTCCATTAGAATCTTTTTGCCAGAAAAGCAATGAAATTTCCTCAAGGTAGTCCATGCCTTTAACTGCCTCC
The DNA here is from genome assembly GCF_037893015.1 of Macrotis lagotis. Classification (NCBI taxonomy): domain Eukaryota; kingdom Metazoa; phylum Chordata; class Mammalia; order Peramelemorphia; family Peramelidae; genus Macrotis; species Macrotis lagotis. The sequence continues at coordinate 837,206,358 of NC_133658.1, read as the reverse complement.
TTTTCAATTAGAAGTACACTTTAAAATCTATTTGTACTGTTTGTCCCAGATGTATCCATGAATGGATGAGTTCTATAGTTTTTCCATTCAGATGCAAGCCATAACTTTGTCAACAGATATTTTTCGTCCATCTGGTTTGTCCTCTAGAGATGATTAGATTAAATCTTTGAGTAATTGTGGATTCCTTTCAATGTTCTATTGATTGATGTAACTGAAACAACTGTTTTCCTCAAAGAAGAATATCCATAATACCCTATCATCCATGTGAAATTCTTCCTTTCTTTGAAGATTTGGGGATTTATGAGTGGAAAATAATATAAAATTTATGAGGCTGAGTTGATGTGCTGATTATTTCTACTAAACTTTTTTTTCCTCTTTAGAAATTCTGCGTTTTAAGGAATATTTCTTTGGAAATGAGAGGAAGAGGAGAAATGTAAATAGAAAGAAGTTTTCTTCAAAAATCACCTGCACTCTGATTTTAATCCTTACTTTGTATTTCCTCAAATAATAGGAGTGAAAGATAAGCAATAATGTCTTTCCTGACCAATTATTTTAAGAACACATTGTAGAAAAAGATCAGAGGTTAATGTCAGTTCCTGTTTCTAGTTAATATTACTCAAAATATTTTTATTAGGTCAATTATTCCTAATTATTTCTTCTCTCTTATCCTCTCTCAATACTACTTAATTTGCTCATTTCAGAATGTTACAGTAAGCACAGTTATTATGACCTAATATGTACCAGGCAGAGAACTAGATGCTAGGCTATAAAGACACATATAGTATTATGCTACATTCAAGGTGTTTGCATCCTAACGGGGGATAATGAATAAATAGGTAGAGACAAAAAAGAGATACAAGTGAATAATTGTGAAGAGGATAATGATATCTGAGATGATCAGGAAAAATGAGGGTGATGTTGAATATGGGTCTTAAAGGAAATTAGAATCTCTATGAGGCAGGGATAAAAAGGAAGACCATCCCAGGAAGACAGGTTAATGAAAATAAACACACATAGACAGGAAATGGACTGAAGTAGTTGAACAATAAAGTTCTTCCTAATGCACTCATGCTCCTCATACAAAGCAGAACATTTGCAAAGGTAATATGTGGGAACTCACCTCAGTTTCTCTATCTTGCACCTTGGATTTCTCAAGGCTTTACACAGAAATTCTATTCCTTCCTCTGAAAAAGCATTTTCACCCAGATCCAAACTTTTCAGGCTTTCATTGTAAAGAAGAGCAAGGCAGAGATTCTGGGAATATTTAGGGATAAAATAACAATTTTTCAAACTGTAGGAAAAACATAATCAGAAGGAAAGTAGTCAATTTAATTTTCTTTGCTTAATTTACTTCCTGCATTTCTCTGGGCAATGCTAGCAATACATCTACTTTATGACCACTATCCTTTGTTATCTTTTCAGTGGAATGAATGTATTTTCTTTAAAAATGGTCAATCTTTACTAGATAGCAGAATGTTTAGACCTTAAATTATACTAGTAGGCAGGAACCATCAAACTATTTTAGTACTTGTTAAAAAAACAGAAAAGTATACCAACAGAACAAATTAAATAAGAAGAAATCAGAAATAGTTAAACTCAAAAATTAGTGTTCAATAGACACAAAAATGTAAATGACTCATTAAAGCAAGCTCACCCTGGAGAAGGGACAATGTGAAAATTATCTTTAAGGGCTTGTCACATAGAAAAGGGATTGTATTTGTTTCTTCTTAATATCATTTTTTGTTGTGAATGACTCTCCATAAGGCAGCATTTGGGGTTTTCCTGTCAGAGATACTGGAGTGGTTTGCCATTTCCTTTAGTTCATTGTATGGGAAATGGGGCAAGTGCCTTGCTCAGGGTTTCACAGCTTGTATACTTGGCCTGCCCCAGGAATAACAGGTAAAAAGGACAGTTTATGTGTATAGATAAGAACCCACAAAAGGTTCTATAGCTGAGAAATGACTTAATCATGCTTGAGAGAATTTACATTTGCTTGCTGACTAGGGGATGATGATGATGATGATAATGATGATGATGATGATGATGACGACAATGACTTCTAAGGATACATCACATCAACATGAATCTAAAGTGAGCTGGAAAAGGTCACTGTAATTGAGAAGGCTGAATAACTAGGTGGTCTACTTAGACCACTGTCCAACATGAATACCAGAATTTCAAAGAAGAATGTAAGAAGATTGTTAGGCGAGAGTGATAGTGTATAGGGATTATAATCAAATAAGTCAAAGAAAACCTAGATCTCTGTAGATGAAGTCAATTTGGGAAGAAATGAACACTATATGGAGAGACAAGAATGGATTGTGATCTGTAAGGAGAAGACCCAACTAAAATATTTCTTTCTGCAAAAGATTTTTCCTGTTCATCCCCACTCCTAAGGCTTTCATTGAGATTTCAAATCATTTACACTTTTCCATGGCAGATATCCTATACCTACTTTACTTTTCCAAAGTGGATTGTTAGGCCAAACACTTTAGAGTGATTATGGATTTCACTTAGGCAGCTCTACAGACTACTAGTGATTGATGATGTATTAATATGATGTAATACTAAAAAAAAAGAAATATGGTGGACATTCCTACAGGGAATGCCCCTTCCTTTGGGCTATGCTTTGAACATCCTTCAGAATAGCAGCAAACAACTCTGATAAATGGAGTTCCCAATTTTATTCCTCTTGCTCCCTCTTGTTGATTCTACCTCTACAAAAGATTTCATCTACACCCTCTTCTCTCTACTTATACAACTCTATTTGAGGCATTCATAACATTTACTTGGTCTCTTCTGATTGGTCTCTCTTCTTCCAATCTTTTCTCCCTTAAAACCATGTCAACTTTACTTAACAATTTCCCATGGATCTTACTTCTATAATAAAACACAATTTCCTTGCTCTGACAAGATCAGTTCTCCAAAATCTGATTTCTGCTTTTCTTTCCAGCATCATTTCCTTTGACTGTCATTTATAAATGGTTTATTTCAAATGACTTGCTATGTATTTCCTTTAAAAGACATTCAATTTCCTGCTTCCACAATTCTACAAAGCTGTGGGACAGAGTAGCTAAGGCTCTCAACCATGGCTCAAGGTTGGCCCCAGGAGAGAGCTCAGAAATGTGGAGAAAATTTTCACCAAGTGGGAAAAAGAGAAACTGAGTCAGAGCTCAGATGTTTTTATTAAAGGGACCTGACCCCCTTTAATATAGCAGTTCCCAGACCTTCTTCACAATCTGACTTGCCAGATCTTTCCATGTCCTACTTTTATAGACTTTGGAAACTCAAATATGGTATAATTTTATTGGTTGAAATATGACACATACCCTAGAATCAGCTAAAATAAACAAAAAAATGTCAGCAAGGTCAGGAGTTAGGCAAGGTTAAAATATTTCCACTGACTAGGAGGTCATTAGATAGATGAACTACTCCTAGTCAAAGATGGTATCGCTGAACTACTCCTATGGCTGAACAAGAAGAGATGGTAACATCTATTCCAAGAACAAATGTGGGGGGGGATTCCTTCCATACCAAGTCATGATCAGAGACTTTCCATACCATGCTATCATCCATCATAAGGAAAGGGGATTTTCCATGTCATGCTACCATAGTTTGAGCATAAAATTTTGAACAAAGTAGAGTGGACATATTTTGTCACTTCTTGCAGTTTAGCAGGCAAGCAGTAATGAAGGCTTAAGGATCATTACAGATCTTTTAAAATCCCTATAAAACTTATACAAAGTATGATTAAAACATATTACTTATTCTTACCTGATTATATGTTTTACTAAATGAGAATTGATAATATATTATTATTGATTAATAATCACTGCTATTTAAATAATCATAATGAATTGACTAAAGTTCATTAGGACATAATTGACTAATTGACTAATTAATTGACTAATACTGACTAAATTTTATATAAAGTTTCTAACCTCTTAAATAATTTTAAATCAACTTACTCAGAAAATAACAGTATGAAGGACGTAAGGACTAGGGCATCATTTCCTAAACCTGGAGATTAAAGCATGAACATCAATGATAAGTTGCTAAAATTAAAATAAATAAAATTACAAAGTTGGTAGGAAAGAAGTAAGAACCCAAACATAGATAACCACTATAGAGATAGGGAAGATCTGAATTCAAATTCAGAGAAAGAGAGTTAAAAAAAATCATTCCTTTTTCTTTTTTTCCCTATTTTTTATTTTTTTAATTTGCATTTATTTATTTATACATTACTAAAATAGTCTTGTTGTAAGAGTAAACATAATCCCCCCCTAAAAATCTCATGAGAAATAAAATGAAAAAAAATTTGCTACAGTCTGTGTTATGATACTATTCGCTCTGTCTCTGAGGTGGATCACATTCTTTATCATAAGTCCATTAGAGACGTTACTTTCACAGTTGATGTTGCTGATTTTCATTCCTTCCATCCATTTCTCCACACTACCAATTATTATATTTTATCTCACTTTTCACTCTGTCCCTTGTCAAAAGTGTGCTGTGGGAAAGCCACGTAGCACAGCAGACAGAGTACCAGCCCAGGGGTCAAGAGGCCCCAAGCCTACATCCCACCCCAGAGACCTAGCACTCACCCATCCCCCCCTTGGTCTATCAAAAGGTCTTGTATCAAAAAGAGAGTTCTTAGAAGAACTTTAAAAGAAATTTTTTAAATTGAATAACAGAGACCAAGGAAGAATTAGAAAAAAAATTAGAGCACTCCATGAAAATCCAGAAAATTATGAAAAGAAAGTCAATCAACTTGAAATTTAAAATGGAAAAATTAATGATAAATATATTTCTTTGAAAACTGGACTTAGGCAAAGGAAAGCTAATGATATAATAAGATATCAAGAAATGACAGAAAACTCAAAAGAATGAAAAATTAGAAGAGAATGTGAAATATATAATCAGAGGAACAACTGATCTGGAGAATAGTTGAGACTAGACAATATAAAAATATAAGGTAGACAGACTACCTGAAAGATATGATCAAAAAAAAAAGAATCTTGATTCAATATTATGAGAAATTATTAAGGAAACAAGGTAAAGTAAAGGTAAAGTAAAAAATAGAATGAATCCATATAGTACCACTTGAAAGATATCCTGGCAGGAAAACGTACAGTAACACCAATGGAGAAAATATTGCAAGAAATAAGGGGATAAACAATTTAAATATCATGGAGATAAAATCAGAATTACACAGGAATCGCCAGCTACAATGTTGAAGGACCATACGTCTTAAAATACTATACTTTGTGAAACAAACAAACAAAAAAACAACTACAAACACCCTCCTAGTTTCTAATAGAACAATAGTGTTCTATGACATACATATAACACAGTTTGCTAAGCCATTCCCCAATTGAAGGACATTCACTTAATTTCCAATTCTTTGCAACCATAAACAGGGCTGCTATAAATATTTTTGCACAAATAATGTTTTTACCCTTTTTCATCATCTCTTCAGGATATAGACTCAGTAGTGGTATTGCTGGGTCAAAGGGTATGCACATTTTTGTTGCCCTTTGGGCGTAGTTCCAAATAGCTCTCCAGAAGGGTTGGATGAGTTCACAGCTCCACCAACAGTGTAACAGTGTCCCAGATTTCCCACATCCCTTCCAACAATGATCATTATCCTTCCTGGTCATACTGGCCAATCTGAGAGGTGTGAGGTGGTACCTCAGAGAAGCTTTAATTTGCATTTCTCTAATAATTAATGATTTAGAGCATTTTTTCATATGGCTATGGATTACTTTGATCTCCTCATCTGTAAATTGCCTTTGCATATCCTTTGATCACTTGTCAATTGGGGAAAGGCTTTTTGTTTTAAAAATATAACTCAGTTCTCTGTATATTTTAGAAATGAGTCCTTTGTCAGAATCTTTAGTTGTAAAGATTGTTTCCTAATTTACTACATTTCTTTTGATCTTGGTTACATTGGTTTTATCTGTGCAAAATCTTTTTAATTTAATGTAATAGAAATCATCTAATTGGTTTTTGGTGATATTCTCCAACTCTTCCTTAGTCATAAACTAGATAGATCTGACAGGTAGACTAGTCCTTGATCTCCTAATTTGCTTATAGTATTGTTTTTTATGTCTATGTCCTGTAACCATTTGGATCTTATCTTGGTAAAGGGTGTGAGGTGTTGGTCTAATCTAAGTTTCTTCCATACTAACTTCCAATTATCCCAGCAATTTTTATCAAAGAGGGAGTTTTTATCCTGATGGCCAGACTCTTTGCATTTATCAAACAGCAGATTACTATAATCATCTCCTGCTTTTACACCTAGTCTATTCTGCTGGTCCACCACTCTATTTCTTAGCCAATACCGAACAGTTTTGATGACTGATGCTTTATAATATAATTTTAGATCAGGTAGGGCTAAGCCACCTTCTTTTTCACTTTTTTTCATTAAGCTCCTGGCAATTCTTGACTTTTTATTTCTCGATATGAATTTACTTACAATTTTTTCTAATTCATTAAAGTAATTTTTTGGAATTTTGATTGGTAGGGCACTAAACAGTTTAGTTTTGGTAGAATTGTCATTTTTATTATATTAGCTCTACCTATCCATGAGCAGTTGATATTTGCCCAGTTATTTAAATCTGATTTAATTTGTGTGAGAAGTGTTTTATAATTGTTTTCAAAAAAGATTCTGAGTCTGTCTTGGCAAATAGACTCCCAGGTATTTTATATTGTCTGAGGTTACTTTGAATGGGATTTCTCTTTCTAGCTCTTCCTGCTGTATCTTGCTAGACATATATAGAAAAGTTGAGGATTTATGAGGGTTTATTTTATAAACCTGCAACTTTGCTAAAATTGCTAATTGTTTCCAGTAGTTTTTTGGATGATTTCTTGGGATTCTCTAGGTAGACCATCATGTCATCTGCAAAGAGTGAGAGTTTTGTCTCTTCCTTCCCAATTCTAATTCCTTCAATTTCTTTTTCTTCTCTAATTGCTGATGCTAACATTTCTAATACAATATTGAATAGTAGTGGTAATAATGGTTACCCTTGTTTCACCCCTGATCTTATTGGGAATACCTCTAGCCTCTCCCCATTGAATATAATGCTTGTTGATGGTTTCAGATAGATACTGCTTATTTTAAGAAACAGTCCATTCATTCCTACACTCTCTAGTGTTTTTTAATAGGAACGGATGCTGTATTTTGTCAAAAGCTTTTTCAGCATCTATTGATATGATCATATGATTTCTGATAGGTTTGTTGTTGATATAATTGAGTATACTAACAGTTTTCCTAATATTGAACCAGCCCTGCATTCCTGGAATAAATCCTACTTGATCATAATGTATTATCCTAGTGATGACTTGTTGTAATCTTTTTTGCTGAGATTTAATTTAAGATTTTTGCGTCTATATTCAACAGGGAAATAGGTCTATAATTTTCTTTCTCTATTTTAACTTTTCCTGGTTTATGTAACAGCACCATATTGGTTTCATAGAAAGAGTTAGGCAGAGTTCCATCTTTCCCTATTTTTCCAAAGAGTTTATATAGAATTGGAACCAATTGTTCCTTAAATGTTTGGTAGAATTCACTTGTGAATCCATCAGACCCTGGAGATTTTTTTTTAGGGAGTTCAATGATGGCTTGTTGAATTTCTTTTTCTGAGATTGGGTTGTTTAGGTATTTAATGTCTTCTTCATTTAACCTCAGCAACTTACATTTTTGTAAATATTCATCCATTTCACTTAGATTATCAAATTTATTGGCATAGAGTTGGGCAAAATAATTTCAAATTATTACTTTAATTCCCTCCTCATTGGTGGTGAGTTCACCTTTTTCATTTATGATACTAGCAATTTGGTTTTCTTCTTTCTTGTTTTTAATCAAATTGACCAGAGATTTATCAATTTTATTGGTTTTTTCATAATACCAACTTTTGGTTTTATTTATTAATTCAATAGTTTTTTTGCTTTTGATTTTATTAATTTCTCCTTTAATTTTTAGAATTTCCAATTTGGTATTTAATTGGGGATTTTTGATTTGTTCTTTCTCTAATTTTTTTAGTTGCATGTTTAGTTCATTGATTTCGTCTTTCTCCAATTTACTCATGTAAGCATTTAGAGCTATAATATATCTCCCTGAGAGTCGCTTTGAATGAATCCAATAGGTTTTGGTATGTTGTTTCATTATTATCATTATCTAGGATAAAATGGTTAATTCTTTCTATAATTTGTTTTTTGGTCCACTCATTTTTTAAAATGAGTTTATTTAGTTTCCTATTTGTTCTGGGTCTATATCTCCTTGGTCCAATATTGCATATGACTTTTATTGCATTGTGATCTGAGAAAGATGTATTCATTATTTCTGCATTTCTGCAGTTGATCATTAGGTTTTTATGTCCTCATACATGGTCAATTTTTGTATAAGTTCCATGTACTGCAGAGAAAAAGGTACATTCCTTTCTATCCCCATTCAGTTTCCTCCATAAGTCTACCATATCTAATTTTTCTAACAATCTATTTACCTCCTTAACTTCTTTCTTGTTTATTTTATGCTTTGACTTATCTAGATCTGAGAGTGGGAGGTTGAGGTCTCCCACTAGTAGAGTTTTGCTGTCTATATCTTCCTGTAGTTCTTTCAGCTTCTCCTCTAAGAATTTGGGTGCTGTCCCACTGGGTGCATATATATATATTCAGTATTGAAATGACTTTATTGTCTATGGTACATTTTAGGAGGATAAAGTTTGCTTCTTTATCTCTTTTAATGCTATCTCTTTTTACTGTTGCTTTGTGTGAGATAAGGATTGCTACTCCTGCTTTTTTTACTTCAGCTAAAGCAAAATATATTTTGCTCCAACCTTTTACCTTTACTCTATATGTATCTCTCTGCTTCAAATGAGTTTCTTTTAAGCAGCATATTGTAGGATTCTGGTTTTAATCCACTCTGCTATTTGCTTATGTTTTAAGGGAGAGTTCATCCCATTCACATTCAAAGTTATGATTAGTAATTCTTTATTGTCCTCTGTGCTATCTTCCCTCTGTTTGTATTTTCCCCCTTCCCCCCTTTATCCATAATCCCCAGTATTTTATTTCTGAATACCACCCCCTTCAGTGTGTTTTCCCTCCTATATCACACCCTCCCCTTTCTTTCCCTTTTCCCTTTTTCCCTTTTCCCTTCCCTTCCTTTTGTTATTTCCCCTTTCCCCCCCACTCCCCTTCCCTTTCTCCATCCCCCCTCCCCTCTTCCCCTTTTAATACTTGAAAGATTAGATGTTTTATAAGTTAATTGAGTATGTGTAGGTTGACTTTAAGCCAAGTCTGATCAGAAGAAGATTCAGGTGTTTCTCATCTGTTCCCTTCTTCCCCTCTGTTACCATTGGTTTTTTGTATCTCTTAGTGTAATGAGATTCACCCCATTCAATCCCCTCCCTCCTCCCATGTCTTTCCTGTCCCCCTTTTTTAAGGAGGTAGTATTTTTTAGATCATTCTATCTAAGTCATAGAAAATTCTGAGTGTCTGTCACTTCTAGTTCAGTATATTCTATCTAATAGAGTTAAAATTCTTGAGAGTTATTAGAGTCTTTCTCCCAAGTGGGGTTAAAGCCAGTTACATCCCTTTAGATAGCAGTCTCATGGATAGGTCATGAATGTCCATCATTTCTGGCTAGGTATATTCTCTCTGTTAGAATTACAATTCTCAAGATTTATGAGAATCTTTCCCCCATGCTGGAATATAGCCAGTTTCAACTTACTGGATAGCTTTTTTTTTCCTTTTACCACCCACCCCTTTTTTTTAACCTTTTCATGTGTCTCTTGAACCTACTGTTTGATGTCCAAATTTTCTGTTTAGCTCTGGTCTTTTCATGAGAAATTTTTGGAATTCTTCCATTTCCTTAAATGTCCATCTTTTTCCCTGGAAGTGAAGGCTCAGCTTTGTGGCAAAGTAGATTCTTGGCTGCATTCCAAGATCCCTTGGTCTTCAAAATATCTCATTCCAGGCCCTTTGATCCCTTAATGTTGCTGTAGCCAGGTCCTGTGTGATTCTTACTGTGCCTCCTTGATATTTAAATTGTTTCTTTCTGGCTACTTGCAGGATTTTCTTTTTTATCTGATAGTTCTGGAATTTGGCCACAACATTCCTTGGTGTTTTCATTTTAGGATCTTTTTCTGGTGGGGATCGATGTACTCTTTCAATAACTACTTTGCCCTCCAATTCCATGATATCAGGGCAGTTTTCTATCACTAGATCCTGTAAAATTAAGTCCAGGCTTTTTTTCTCTTCAATGTTTTCAGGAAGTCCTATAATTTTCAGGTTGCCCCTCCTCAATCTATTCTTTCTATTTTTTGATTTTGTTTAACTGACTCTTGATGTCTCATGGAGTCATTATTTTCTGTAGACTCCATTCTATTTTGGGGGGGGAGGAGTTTTCTTCATTAACCTTTTGCAACTCCTTTTCCAATTGGTCAATTCTACTTTTGAAAGAGCTTTCCATTTGACCAATTGAAGTTTTGAGAGAATTATTTTCTTTTTGCATTTGCCCAATTGAGGATCTGAGAGATTTATTCTCATTTTGTATTTGTCCAATGTATGATGTGAGAGATTTATTCTCATTTTGTAATTGTCCAATTGATGATCTGAGAGATTTATTCTCATTTTGTATTTGTCCATTTGAGGATCTGAGATATTTATTCTCCTTTTGTATTTGTCCAATTTTACTTTCTAAGGTTTTGTTTTCTTGTTGCAAGGTATTAATTGTCTCTCCCTAATTTTTAAGTTCCTTCCTTATTTCTTCAAGGAAGTCTTTCTGTGCTGAAGACCAGATCGTATTCTCCTCAGAGGTTCTAGGTCTTTCTGAGTTAGGGTCTTTCCCTTCCAAGAATTTTTCTATGGATCCACCTTTCTGCTTACCCTTCTTCATTTTGCTAAGACCTTGAGTTGGGGAGAGACTGGTTCACAGGGCTTGGGATCACTAAAGGCTTTACTCACTGAGTGCAATTTCTCTGGCTGGCCAGTAGGAGGTGTTGGTTGCTTTCTCAGTAGTGTCTGTGACCTCAATTGAGGCCTTCTCTCTTTGCTTGAAGGGAGGAGTTGTAGCTAATTGAATTCTTTTGCCTTCAATCAATGGTGCTCTTTACCCTGGCCTGAGGTTATTTGTCAGCTGGGCTGGTTCTTCTGCTCACATACCTGGGCCTGAGGAAGAAGTAATCTGCATTTCTTCCAGGAAGAGGTCTGAGCTGTAATGGAGGTGTAGACTCTGAATTCCTCACACCAGAGGAGCCCAGAGATGGTGTCCTGCACCAGAACTCTACCCCCAGCCCTGTCCACAAGCTCCCAGGGGACAGCACCAACACTAGTACCTCTGCTCCCTAGTTGACTCAGCCCCTGCTGTCTAGCCCCACTGCTGATCCACCAGGTTCGGCTCTCGGGCCTCAGACTCCCAGCTCCAATTCAGCTGTTAATCTGGTTGATCCAGGGCTGATCCTCCCTCTGAGCCCAGACTCACCTGCCCAAATTTGTCCAATGCTGTTGCTGGAGACAAATCCTGAGGTAGATACTCTTTCTCCTGGCTTTTCTTTCCGAGTTTTGTGGGTCGGATTTCTTTTAAGAGGTTTATTTCATTTGATAGATGGGGAAAGATCAGGAGACTTTAGAACCATGCCTGTCTTCACCCTGCCATCTTGGCCAGATTTCCCCCTTTCCCTTCTTAATACATGAAAGGTAAGATAAGTTTCTAAACTTAAATGAGTGTGTGAATGTTAATCTGTGTTTGAGACAAATCTGATGAGAGTCAGATTTAGACAGTTCTCACCGCTTCCCTTCTTCCCCTCTATTGCAGTAGGTCCTTTGTGCCTCTTCATGTAATGTAATTTACCCTATTTAGTCTCCTCCATTCTCCTTTCCCTTTACTGCCCCCCCCCCGTTTAAGGAGATGTAATTTTAAATCATTCTATCAGAGTCACTGACATGTCATGAGCATCCATTACTTCTGGTTAAGTATATTCTCTCTAATAGTTAAATTCTCAAGAGTTATGAAAATCTTTCTCCCAGGTGGGGATCTAGCCAGTTTCATCTTCTTGTGTATCAGTTTTTTCTTTTCCCTTTTTTATCTTTTCATGTATCTCTTGATTCTCCTGTTTGAAGTCCAAATATTTTGTTTACCTCTGATTTTTTCATCAGGAAAAGTTGGAAGGCTTCTATTTCATTAAATGTCCATATGTTCCCCCGGAAGAGAAGGCTCAGTTTTACTGGATAGTGGATTCTTGGCTATATTCCAAGCTCCCTTTTTCTTCAGAATATCATATTCCCGACCCTTCAATACCTTAATGTTGATGTTGCCAGGTCCTTACTGCCAGTAATCCTTACTGTGGCTCCTTGTATTTAAATTGTTTCTTTCTGACTGCTTGCAGGATTTTCTCTCTCTTTCTCTCTTTTTTTTTAGGTTTTTACAAGGCAAAGGGGGTTAAATGACTTGCCCAAGGCCACACAGCTAAGTAATTACTAAGTGTCTGAGGTCGGATTTGATCCTAGGTACTCCTGACTCCAAGGCTGGTGCTTTATCCACTATGCCACCTAGCCACCCCAAGCATTTTCTCTTTTATCTGATAGTTCTGGAGTTTGGTCAAAATATTCCACGGTGTTTTCATTTTGGGATCCCTTTCAGGAGGCAATCTATATATTCTTTCAATAACTATTTTGCCCTCTGGTTCCATAATAACAGGACAATTCTCCTTTAGTATATCTTGAAGTAGAAAGTACAAGCCTTTTTTCTCCTCAGTGTTTTCAGGAAGAGCTATGATTCTTTTTTTGTTTTTTAAAGATTTTTCAAGGCCGGATTTGAACTCAGGTACTCCTGACTCCAAGGCTGGTGCTCTATCCACTGTGCCACCTAGTCACCCCAAGACCTATGATTCTTATAAGTTGTCTCTCCTGTATCTATTCTCTAGGTCAGTTGTTTTGCTGATGATGTATTTTACATTTTCTTCTATTTTTTCATTTTTTTGGTTTTGTTTAACAGATTCCTGTTGATCTCATGTTAATTTCCACTGATTCCAATCTTTTTTTTCTGGAGAAGAATTTTATTCATTTACCTTTTGCAGTTCCTTTTCCAATTAGTCAATTCTATTTTTGAAGGAGTTTTCCATTCCCAGTTGTTGTTTTGAGAGAATTATTTTCTTTTTGCCCTGTCCAATTGTATTTTCATTTTCTTGTTGCAAGATGATAATTTTCTTTTGCAAAATGTTAATTTTATCTTGCATTTCTTTTCCTAGTCTTTCTGGACTGGAGACCAATTCATTTTCTCCTCAGAAGTTCTAGATCTCTCTGAGTTAGGATCTTTGTTTTTTAGGTAACTTTCAATGCTCCCCCCTACCACTGGTTTTTCTTCATTTTCCTAGGATATTGTCTTGGGGGAAGGACTGGTTCATAGACCTTTGGTGTTGAAATCCCTAGAGGCTTTACTCTCTGGGTTTAGTAACTCCAAGTGGGCTGGCCAGCAGGGGAGGCTAGATGCTTTCTCTGGAGTGTCTGTGACCTTGATTAGTGGCCTACTCCCTAGGCCTAGAGGCCATGAAGAATGCAGCAGGATCTGAGTTATCCTCAAATAATGTTGGCCTTGCCCTCAGGCTATATAGGTAATCTTCGTAATCCTTGCTCAGCCTGGGAGAAATCTGCTGCTCACACCTGAGCCTGGGAGCATGGGGGAACAGTTACTGTGTTTGTTCTGGGAAAAAGTCACTTTTTTCCTTTCCCCATAAGAATGGGAGGAGGGGACAGAACTGGAAACTGGGATTTTGCTGAAAAAAATACAGGGACTTGCAACCCTGGTTTTGCAGACAAGCTAAGCTGACTGGATCAATGTCTAGCTGCATTCTAGAACTCTCTCACCTGCTGCACTGGAACTTTCCCTCCTGCCTTGCTGGAACTCTCCCACCCATCACTCACACAGCCAAAGCTTCTGGGGCTGTTCTCAGGTTAGTTCCTGGGCCTCACCCTGCAGCCCCTGCAATGGCTCTCTCTCTCTCTCTACCCCCGCTCACCTATGCTTCCCTGAGACAGGCCTTGTTGGTAGATGTTCTCCTAGGTTCTTTTCTGGGTTTTATGAATCCAAATTCTGTTAAGAGGCTTGGTTCATGTTAGTTTTGAGGGAAAGCCTGGAGAGCTTAAGACAGTGCCTGGCTTCTCTCTGCCATCTTAGCTAGAAGTCCTCTTTTATAGTTGCATACCCAATTAATTGATCTCTTAGCTGTCTGCTTATCATTTTGGGCTTTTTTGATTTTTGATTTTAGGTTTTTTCAAGGCAATGGGGTTAAATGGTTTGCCCAAGGCCACACAGCTAGGTAATTATGAAGTATCTGAGGTGGGATTTGAACTCAGGTACTTCTAACTCCAGGGCTGGTGCTCTATCCACTGCACCACCTAGCCGCCCCCTGCTTATCATTTTAAGGAACAATCCATTTATTTCTATGCTTTTTAGTTTTTCAGTAGGAATGGGTGAATAATTCACTATTTCACAAAACTGCTGGGAAAACTGGAAAGTAGTATTGCATAAACTAGGCAAAGACCAACATCTCATCGCTTACACAAAGATAAAAATGTTGAAATTGGTACACAAGGGATACCATAAGCCAAGGGCAAAGATTCATTTACCTGTCAGACCTATGGAGAGACAATGAATTTATTACCAAAGAAAAGGTAGAGAACTTTATGAAATGCAAAAGCAATACATTTGAATACATTAAATTGAAAAGTTTTTGCCCAAACAAAACCAAAACAACTAAGATTAGAAGAAAAACAGAAATCTGGGAAACAATTTTTACAGACAGTATCTCTGATAAATGAGTAAAATTTATGAAAATACAAGTCATTCCCCAAATGATAAATTCAAAGAATATGAACAGGCAGTTTTCCAAATGAAGAAATTGAAGTTATCTTTGGTCATATAAAAAAATGCACTAAATAAATATAACTGAAAACAACTCTGATGCACCATCTCAAACCTATCAGATTAGTTAAAATGACAAAAGAAGAAAATGATCAATGTTAGTGGAAATGTGGGAAAACTGAGATACTAATGCACTTTTTGGTGAGTTGTGCACTGATCTAACCATTCTCAAGAGAAATTTGGAACCATGCTCAAAGAACAACAAAACCAGGCATACTCTTTGATCCAGTCATACCACTAGTAATTCTGTATCTCAAAGAGATCATAACAAATGGAAAAAGACTTACATATTTGTAACAATTCTTTTTGTAACAGCAAAGAATTGGAAATTTAGGAGATGCCCATCAATTAAGGAATGGTTGAACCATTTATGATATATGAATGTAATGGAGTACTATTGTTCTATAAGAAATCATTAGTGGGCAGATTTCAGAAAAAACTGGAAAAATATGCACAAACTGATGCTGAGTGAAGTGAGCAGAATGAGGAGTGTATTTTACACATTAACAGCAACATTGTGTGACGATAAACTGTGATGGACTTAGCTCCTTTCAGCAGTTCAGTAATCAAGACAATTCTAAATATTGTGATGGAAAATACCATCTACATTCAAAGAAAAAACCTGGAATTCTAAATATAGGCCAAAGCTAACTATTTTCATTTTTTAAAGTTTATTTTATATTTTTTCTTTTTCATGTTTTTTTTTTCTCTTTAGCTCTGATTCTTCTTTCAAGATATGACTAATATGGAAAAGCTGATTGTACATGTATAAGCTATATCAGATCACTTCCTGCCTTGGGAAGGGGGAAGGAAAGGAGGGAGGTAGAAAACTGTGGAGTCCAAGAGCTTAGAAACAGATGAATATTGAAAATTTTCATTGTATATAATTGGAAAAAATAAAATAACATTCAAAAAATATTATGATTATGATAGAAAACTGCTGTGATATAAGAAATGATGAACTCATTGATTTTGAAAAACAAGGAAATAACTGTACCAATTCTGGAAGATGCTATCCATCTAAAGAAAAAGAGCTGATAATATGTATATTATGTTCTTACATATGTTTATGCAAATATTTGTGTGTATATAGAGATAGATTGATATGTATATAGAGAGATTCATAGATATTCATATTTAATCTTAGCCATATCTAGGGCAGGGATAAAGGGTGAAAAGAAGAGATTAAAAATAAGTACACAGCAGAGAACAAAAGAAAATTTAGAAGGGACACAGCAAAACTGGGTTGATTTGAAACCATTGATTAGGATTTATTACATAGGTTTCTATGAAATGGAAATTTATTTCTCTTTCCTGAATCCTCTCCTATGTTCTACTGTGCACAAGAAAATGTTCTTTTTTCATTTTCTCATTTTGAATTTAAGTTTAAAATGAAGAAAAAAGTTTAAAAAGGAAACAAAGAACATGAAGAATTCAGAGAAATGTGGGGAGGATTTTTCTTAAGTGATGGAGAGCTAAGAATCAGAGTCAAGATTGTCCACACATTACAATATTATAACAATAAGCATAAAAAAGGGAGACAAGCTCACAATCTAAATTGAGAGAGACAATCTAAATAACTGAGAAGTAATGATGAAACATATGTCCCTCTTAGTAGAAAGACTATGAAAATAGAATGAGATATATACACAGATATAGTTGCTAGGTGATTTGCTTTTTGCTTAAAGTTCTGTTTCAAGAGAGGTTTCAGTAGATGGGGAGAAGTTAAAGGATAACAAAGATGATTCACAATTAGCAGCATTGAAGCCTGTAAATGTGATGACAGGGGTCTAGTATCTTGACCAGAGTAGGTTACAAAAGGACTCTTTCCTCCCCCTGAATCCTTGCTCCTTTATGAAGCAGACTGACAAGAAAACATGTCCACAAATGTAGGACAAGAATTCCAGAGGATCAGAGACAATGACAAATATAGGTTAGGGAAAAGACTCAATAACTTGAAATAACTGAAAGTCATTCATATGAAAGAGCTCCAAAATACACTCTACTTCTTTGAATATGAAACACTAGAGTGTGAATGTGTGTAAGAGAATTGAGTTTTCTATTAAGACAAACTTTCAAATTATGTGAATTTTTCAAACATGGAGTGAGCTGCCTATTGAGTTAGTGGCTTTCCTCTTCCAGGAGATCCTCACTTGGGGAAGCAGACAATGAAGTTTCAGGGATGTTGTGAGAGGATTCCTGGTATGGGACATGTTGGAATAGATGAGTTTTGAGATCTATGTCTACTTGGTCACTATGTAACAGCTTTGAGAAAGAAACATCATCTCTCCTTCTCCAACCTATGGAACTAGTGGGAAAAAAAGAGGTCCCACACTGATTCACTGAACATCCATAGTCTTTCCTCAACAAATTTTTGTTCTGTCTCTCCCCAAGTCCTGTTCATCCTCCTCACTCTAGAACTGAACTCTGTCACAGAACAAAAAAAAATCGAAACAAGATAAAATCAGAGGCAGAGTATGAGAGAGCAAAATGGTTACCAGTTGTTAGTGCTTGGAACTAAAGGATGCTTTAATTGGCCCTCTCAAAGATAATTTGAGACTTCCCTAAGCAAACCACTTTCTGACCAATTTCTCAGAACAAAAATAATCTCTATAACAATGAAAATGTAAAAAACTTTGATTCCTAAACCTATCTCAAGAAGTTTCCAATCTCCCCACTTAAACTTGTATTTCTCCTTCCCTTCCTACTTCCCTCTTTGACCACCAAACCTAATGTGTTACCCAAAGAAACAATAGGGGCTCACCTGAGTGTCTGTAGTTTACAGTCCTGTTTTGTCAAGACATTACACAAAATCCTCATTTCATCCCCCTCAAGGGAAGAAAAACTCAGGTCCAAGTTTTTCAGGTTTTCATTGTTAATGAAAGCAGAGGAGAAAAAATCCAGAATATTAACACCAAATCTTTGAGAATTAGTTATTCTGAAGGAGACAAAAAAACAGAAAGAGCATGATCAGTTACAGTGTCCAAGACTCAACTTCCCCCTGTATGTCAATGGGAAAGAGTTCAGTCACAAAGCTCACTTAGAATTGCCACACTCAGTAAATCTGATTCTATCTTTATTGCACTGTTTCTTTAAAAATTTCCCCTAATTGGGGCAGCTAGATGGCACAGTTCTGAAAGCACTGGCCTTGGAGTCAAGAATTCCTGAGTTCAAACCCAGACTCAGACACTTAATAATTACCTGTGTGACCCTGGAAAAGGCACTTAATCCCATTGCCTTGCAAAAAATTTTTAAATAACATTTCTTCTAATTAATACATATATTACACAATATAATATTAATATAGCATAATAAACATCATTTATCATTCAGATCTCCATATGTGTCTACTTCTGTATTAGAGCTATGGATTGGACCTTTGCATATAATAAAATAAACAACTATATGGCAAGGAAACCTTCAAAATAATAAACTCATGAGTGGATCAGCTTGTTGATAAATTGAGATATGATGTGGAACTGTCACAGGGTCAGAGATGGACAAATGTCTCAGTATTCAAAAGGAAGAAAAGGTGTGTTCTTCAAGAAAAAGGACAGGAAGCTTTACTCATTCCAAATAAAAATCTAGACTGTATTAATAAATAGGGTTCAAAAAATCAACCATGTAAAGTACATAATGACTTGACAAAACAAGTTTGTGAAAAAAGATCTGGAGTGAGTGTGAGTGTGTGTGTGTGTGTGTGTGTGTGTGTGTGTGTGTGTGTTTATAGACTATGAACTCCATATAAACCTTCTTTGTGACACAGAAGCCAAAAAAAGTATTGAGAGGGATAGAATCCACAATGGGGGAGGGGGGGAGTCCTATATTTTACCCTGGTTCTCTTACTCTTTCTAAAGAGTAGCTTAAAGAGATTACTAACACTTCCCTGAATTTATCACTGCTTCCTTTTCACTGAGAGGGATTAGTGCCATGCTGCTCAACACCTACTATAGCTCCATCAATTTTATAACTGAGACAAGAACCACAGTAAAATGGGGTTGACAGCTCTTCTTATGCTCTCCTCTGGAGCAGTCACTTAAATTTACCAGAGGCTAAGAAAATGGTGGGCTGATTTTGTGGATTTTAATGGTAGGGAGTTGGGATCAAAGAGTTTGAAGGAATACTTTCCTCCACAAAAAAAGGACCCTTTCAAAAAAATTTATTCAATGGTAGTCATTTTTCCCAATTATTATCAGTTCAATTCATCCTTCTCTCACCCAAACTAAACTCTTCTAGCATAAAAAACATGGTGGGGGGGAACAGCATGAGAGGGATTTGTCAGTCATGGGGTTATATATATCAAGAGAAATTCAGAAAGTTTTAATGTGAGATCAGAGGAAAAGGGACACTCCTCTGTATAAACAAGTACCAAAAGTCTGTTGAAGAGAAGGGTCCATTGTACAAAATTTGCTACAAGAATAAAAAGTGGGTAAAACCTTGCCCAGATCTCAGACAGGCACCCTTTCCCCATTTCAGTGTAGTTCTTCCTGCTTACTCTAACCTTAAGTCCCTAATGCTCAAGAGGCTCTGAAGAGACATTTATGGAAACTCACCTTAGTGTCTGTAGCTGGCAGTTTTTTTTCCCCCCAAAGGGTCACATAGCAGTTTCATGCCATCATCTTCAAAGAAAATATCATCCAAGTGCAGGTTTTTCAAGCTGGGAGAAGAGCAGAGATACTGACAATACGAATAAGTTACCTTGAGGTTGTTCAACCTGTAGGAAACATAACCACAGGTTAAATGAATCATTTCTTTCTCTAGGATTTACTTGTTTCTTCATTGTCTGTAAATGTCAGAGCCACTATTACTTTTTAGTCGCTATTCCCTGATATCTTCATTCCATCTTAAATAGTTCAATGTCTTTAAGAACTGCCCCTTCAATGTCCTACTCTGGTCATTCTGGTCATTCTGATCCTCATGCCTGTGTTATAAAAGGTCAACCACAACATGAAGGGGAAGAAAATGGGAACAAAGTTGATGCTGATTAGGAATTATTATGAATAATAATTTGGGTAGTGAGAGAGGAATTCTTTTCACTTCTTTCTTGAAAAGAACACTCAAGTACTTTTGGCATTTTTCCCACTGCACAAGGCTGGACATATATGCAATTCTTTTTATTTTGAAAATATTTCCACTGCTAATCCTTGATTTTTGCAAAACTATCAGTTTTACATATAACATATACACATATCTATATATCTATATCTATATCTATATCTATGTCTATGTCTATGTCTATGTCTATGTCTATGTCTATGTCTATGTCTATGTCTATGTCTATGTCTATGCCTATGCCTCTGTCTCTCTCTCTCTATCTATCTATCTCTATCTCTAGCTCTAGCTCTACATCCAATCTATATCTATATCTAATCTACATCCATATCCATATCCATATCCATATCTATATCTATATCTATAACTATCTCTATCTCTATCTCTATCATCTATATCTATCTCTATCTCTATCTCTATATCTATCTATCTATATCATCTATATCTATGCCTGTATATCTCTCTCTCTAACTCTCTATCTATCTTTCTTTCTATCTGATCTATCAATCTATCTATCCCTATCTCCCACTCCCAAAGTTATCCCTTATAACAAATTAAAAATAGGAAGAAGAGGAAAAAACATTTTAGCAAAACCAGGCAAACTATGAAGTAAATCTAATGTTATATGCCAGCACTTTACACAACCACAATACTCCCTTCTTAGAGCTGTTATATGGGGCAATACTTGATCATTATAATATCACAACATTAAGTCTTGATTTTTCTCTTTTCTTTCCCTTTCCATTGTTAACGTCCATATTTACATTACTTTGTTAGGTTTGTTTACTTTCTTTTGCATTAGTTCAGTTAATTATTCCCATACTTCTATGTGATCTTTATAATCATTTCATATATAAAATGATATCCCTTCATGTACATATGTGAAGATTTCTTTATCTATTCTCTCCTATTGATGGATATTTAGTTTATTTATCTGTTGCTTCTACTATGTCCCATGGACCCTACCAAATAAGCAAAGAAAAAAGCACTCCCATCCCAATAATATTTTAATACATTGATACATATATCACAAAATGTGATATATTAATGTTATTCAAATTATCTCATTGGCATTGTCCAGAAATGTATGTTTCTTCCTATATTTTAAGTTAATCACCTCTCTATCAGACAGTGCATCATTATAATCTTGGACTCATGATTCAGTTGTTTTTGTTCTATAATATATTCATTGAATAAATTATTCTTCTAGTTCTGTTCACTTTGCTTTCCATTAGTTTATAAAGACCTTCCCAATTACCTCTGAAACTGTCCATTTCATCATTTGTTATATCTTAATACAATTCCATTAGATTCATATATTGCTATGTGTTTACCTATTTCCCAGTTGAAGAACACATGAATGCCTAATTTTTAGTTACCAAAAAAGAGATGTTATAAGTATTTTTGTTCAGATAAATCTCTTTCCTCTCTCTATGATTTTTTTTAGTATAATGCTAGATGAGTCAAAGCCTAGGCATATTTGAGGATCTTTCTGGGCATAGTTCTATACTATTTTCCAGAATGACTGAATCAATCATAGCTCCTCCAAAGACACATTAGTTTACTTGTTTTCTCATAACCTTATAACATTTATCATTTTCTCTTTTGTCATCTTTCCCAGTCATATGGGTATGAGGTAGAACCTCAAAGCTTTTTAAATTTTCATTTGTCTAATTATTACTGATTTAGCATATTTTAATTTTTACTTTCACTCATTTCAATCTACTTTTTCATGATTGTTGTCAACTTCTTCTGAAAACTGCTTGTTCATATCCATTGACCTTTTATTGGGGACTAGTTTTTGGCCATACAATTGGGAAAACAGTTTCATATATGTCATGATCATGAGAACTTTATCAGATAAAATTAATGAAATTATTTTTCCAATTACCTCTTTATCTTTAAAATTTTTACTATATTAGATTTATGCAAAAGCTTTTAAATGTTAATTAAAATTGTCAAATTTTCCTTGTGTGATTCTCCCCTCACTTTTTAATCATAAATTTCTCATCTTTCCATAGATATGAAAGTTAATTTTTTCCTTGGTCCTCTAATTTAAGAGGTAAACATGTGTACTGAAATCATATTTCCATGTGGAGCTTATCCTTTATACGGTGTGATTTTTTGATCTATACCTAATATCTATACAGCATTGTTTGGAAATTCCTAGCAGGATTTTTTTTTTCAAACAGCTTGTCCTTTTCTCAAGTAATTAGGGCTTTTTATTTTAGATTTTTGCAAGGCAAACAGGGTTAAGTGGCTTGCCCGAGGCTAGGTAATTATTAAGTGTCTGAGGGGCAGGATTTGAACTCAGATACTCCTGACTCCAGGGCTGGTACTCTATCCACTGAGCCACCTAGCCGCCCCGATTAGAGCTTTTGAGTTACCAAACAGTATAACATTGCATGCACTTGCTTCTTTATGTTGTATACCTAAACTGTTAATTGAATGATCTTTTTAAAATCTTTATGAAATTGTTTTTATGATTACTGATTTGTAATACATTTGAGATATTATCCTAATAAACAGCCTCTTTCCCACTTTTTTTTTCACCATTACCCACAACATTCTTGATCTTTTGCTCTTCCGTATGAACATATTTTTCTATGTCTCTAAAAATATTCTTTTGGGTATTAGAACTGCATGATAGTGAATAAGAAGATTAATTTATGTAGTACTGTTTTTTTTTTACTTATTGGTGTGACTCACAATTTAGAAATGGAGAAATATTTCTCTAATTTTTTATGTCTGTCATTACTTCACCAAAGAATGCTTTATACTGAAAAGCATAAGGTTTCCTTTTTTTTTAATTTCATCATGTTTTATGAAAAAAAAACTCAGGTTGTTTTCTTTTTGCTTGTACTCCTGAAGTTCACTTTAAGCAAACTATTTGTACAGCTTTAAGTTAGTCAAAAAAAAATTGTTTAAGGTTTAAAAAAAGCAAAAAAAAAAAAATCACACACACACACACACAAACAGAAACTTCTTATTGTCACCACACATTTGTAGGTATTAGTACAAAGTCTAGATAGAGGGTCCAAAAGGGCTAACCTAAAGTTCCAGTGAAACTTTTACAAGAAACCGTTAGTACACCTGAAGCAGCATTGGGATGCTTATTAAGGTCTACCTTTCCTTTAAATACATAACTATGTTATCACTCTTTAGCTATTATTAGTTTCATTCTTTATTTTGGAGTGAATATACAATCACTCTTCAGGGAAAATCTTCAATTTCAGCTTAAGCCACATTTTTCTGCCTTTAAAATAAAAGGGGGAGGGTTTGCGGAGATACTAACTGCATTTCAGCAGACCAGAACTGACTACCAAAATGGCAACTATTCTTTGAGTGGAAAGCTGAAATACCTCTTTAAGATTGATTCTAATTTGTTTTTTTCAAATTTTGGGTGAGTTTAGAAATCAAATGACCAGATCTGTTAGATGTTAGATCTGTTATTGTTTGTACACACAAACATGTAATCAGTTTGAATATAAAGAATGAATGAATTCTGAGTAAGGGTCTGAAAGGAAAATAAATCTTTTTGTTGCTCAGTCCTTTATTGCTTGCTTATTGGCTGTGTTCAGATAAGTATATTTAAATGGCTTTCCAAATAGCCGAGTTATACTGCACTCTTACATAAAGATGTACAGTAGAAATCAAATACAGGAGTTGTTCAATCCTCAAAGATGAAATATATATATGAAACTTACTCCCATGATTAAATTTCTTTGATAAAACTTTCTTAATTTATTCAGTTTCAAAGAATAAAAAGGTATTAAAGTTTCTTTTTAAAAGATCTCCATTCAAGTTTTTCATATATTATCACGATTGTCCACAATTATGCATGATACATTTTTGCAAATCATTCAGAAAAGTATGCATCAGAATCAATGATGAAACAGTGGAAGATTTGTATGAATGAATGTCATTCCAAGTTCATCACAGGCGTCAATCACAATCTGACCAGCAGCTGAACCTGAGGGAGCCACGATGAATTCTACACCACTCCTCTTAGCCCTGTCTACATTATCCCTAAAAGGGAAAAAAGCATCAGAGCTGAGACACACATGTTCCAATGAATCAATCCATTCCTTCTTTTCTACCTCAGTTAAAAGTTTAGGAATTTCTTCAAACAATCCTTCCCATTTGGCTAAATCATCACCCTCACCAATGGTGCCAGTCACATATTGATCAATAGCATTAGAGATTTATGCTCTCTTTACTCCAGTTTTAAATTTCATTGAAAGCACCCGGGGGTGATGTCTAAGCCACCAATTGTTTGCCTTCTCTCCTGCAAGGCGTGTACAGTGTATTTGGGATTGCTGACCTGCTCCAATACCAATTACCTGACCATTCTTAGCATAGCACACTGAATTGGACTGAGTGTATTTGACAGCAATCAGTAGCTACAATGAGGTCTCTGATAGCAAACTCAGGTAAATCTTTATGCTTTATAACAATGTTGCTAAATAATGACTTGTCAACCACACCATTATTCCTCTTCTGACTTAGATATAATCCAAAAAGTGTTTGAATTTCATTCTTATCTGGTTTGTAACATGGATCCATCTGAAGTACAAAGTAATTTCCATTTTTTTTTTTTGGAGAAGATTTTCAATGCCTCTTCTTCATATCCAGGTGCAATAATACCATCAGATACCTCTCTGGAGATGATTTTAGCAGTGGTGACATCACAAATATCAGATATAGCAACAAAATCACCAAATGAAGACATTCTATCAGATCCTCTAAGCATAAGGTTTCTTGATTGATCTTGTAAGATATGTTCTCAAATATTTTACAATTTTTACAGTTATTTGAATGTACTTTCTCTTTATCATTTATTTTGCATTTTGCTGTTTATATAGGGGAATGATAATTTATGTAATTTTGTCATATACTACAACTTCACATAAGTTATTATTTCAATTTTTTTATTCTAAAGAGCAATTGAGTCTCTAGAGTTCTTTAAGTGCACCATCATATCATCTGTATAAGGAATTAATTTGTTTTCTCTCTGTCTATGCTCACTCTCTCTAGTTCTTATTGTTCTGGCTAGCATTTCTAACATTTATTATATAGCAGTGATGATCAGACAGACATCCATGTTTTACCCCAGTCTTATGAGAAAGTAATCTTCAATTTATATAATTTAAAAGTAATTTTCTATATTAAGGAGAAGTCCACTGATTCCTATGATTTCTAGAATTTTTATTTAAAAAGTATTACTTGATTTCATTAAAAGACTTTTCAGCATCTATTGATGTTATCAAATGTTTTTTTTACTATTTCTATTTTTAATGTAATTTGATCCATTTATAATCAGTCATGTTTCACCAACCCTGATAAGTGTTTCATATTATAATAATTTATAGCCTTTTAAATAATATTTTATTTATAATTTTTGAATCAATGTTCATTAGAAGTTAATGGTCTTTGTATTGCTTTCTTTGTTTTCTTTCTTCAAGATTTAGATATAAAAACCTCCCATTTACATTATGAAAGAAGATATGAAGGTTGCCTTTTCTTATTGCAAATGTTTTATATATTATTGGCATTACTCACTCTTTGAATGATTGATGAAATCATCTGGTCCTAAATTTTAATTTTATTGGGGGAACTCATTTCTGACTTTTGGAATTTCTTTATATTGATAATGGATTATTGAAATGGTTTGCTCCTTTTTAAAAAGTTAATCTGGGCATAATGTTTTTGGAAATAATCCTGCTACCTCTAAATTTTAGTTTGTTAGCATATAATTGAACAAAATAGTTTCTATTGGACAAGGACAATTTCAAATTTTTGATAGAGATCTAAATGGATATCATTTAGCTGGATCAATACCATCCTGCCAAGAGAGCTACTGTTCCTATAGTCACATAGTATTCTCAAGATTGACTGTTGACATATTTGTCCTCTTTATCAATTTGCATCATATAAATAAAACCATACTGGATTTAATTCATATTTCTCTCACTATTAGTCATTTGGATCATATTTTCATGTGACCTCTAATTCTTCATCATTTTTTGTTTCTATTAATCAACTTATTTCTTGTATTAGTCACACATAAATTTAGGATATTAGACAATTATCATTGATATTTGCTGAAATATTTTCTATGCTATTTTCCCTCCTATTATTCTGACAGATAAGTAGGCAGATAGATAAAATATTTAAGGACTTACTAGATAGTCAGAATTATTTTAACTGCTAGGGACACAATAAAAACAATGCTTCCCTTCAAGGATCTTACATTTTTCATAGGGGAAAACAACATATAAAAAAGAGATGGAAAGAGTATAAGGTTGCAATACAAATGTCTGGAGCAGGGGGTGGTGCAATTGATGATGTTACAGTTGATGATGCTTTGTAAGCCCGGAACAAAGCAATATAAGGCCAAAGTTGCCCTATCAAAGCCAAGGAGTGTTCCAGGAGTAGAATCCAATTTTCCACAGGTTTGAACAAGAAGGGAGTAGAGGTGAACTATATGGTCAATATTATCTGCTTCATACTTTATCATCTTTTCTCTCTTCTTGAAGAAATTTCCCCTATTCATAGTTATGAAAGGTACATGGTCTTGTTCTTATCTAATTATTTTTATGGTATGAATTTTATGTTTAGTTCACCTAAATCATTTTCAATTTACTATGTTACATGGTATGAGAATCAAAACAATTTCTTCCAAAGGGTTTTGTAGTTTTCATGTCTGAATATCCACAAAAAGGGAATCCTTCCAACTTGTAAATTATATTCTTCAGTTTTTCCAACACTTGAAGACTGGTTTCTAAGGATTCGGTTTATTCTTTATCTTGGCTCTTTTCCTTATCTATTCTTCTGTTTTAACCACTGCCAAATAGATTTTGTATTTATTGCTTTATAATAAAATTTGAGTTTTGATAATGCTCTTAATTTATACCTTTTACTATCTTTTTTCCTAGAGACAGGACTTTTTGATTATTCATGTAATTTTTTTTATTTTTTTATCTTATTTTTAAAAGTATTTCCTTGGCAATTTGATTGGTATAACACTAAACCCATAAATTAAAAGAGCATTGTCATTTTAATGTCCATCCATTATTTTATGTCTCCCATAAATTCTGTAACAAAGCTATATTCATAGAAATCTGTGTATCTGATTAATTCAGATATTTTCTACTTTTTGTCATTTTGAATTGATTTTGATCATATATATATATATATATATATTTTTTTTTGCAAGGCAAACAGGGTTAAGTGGCTTGCCCAAAGCCACACAGCTAGGTAATTATTAAGTGTCTTGAGACTGGATTTGAACCCAGGTATTCCTGACTCCAGGGCCGGTGCTTTATCCAGTATGCCACCTAGCCACGCCAAAAATCCTGTTTTTAATCATTCATTCTTTAGCCCTACTAGAATTCTTATCCATAGAAATGTGAAGCAAATACTTTAATGTAGGATAGGATCATGATGTATAAACTATGTCATCTTTATGTAATATCATTGATTGGCTAACTCACTTTCATAGCTCTTTGTCCTTTTTGTATAAATATGCCTTACAAATTTTACTCTAGAAAGTCATTTCTTTCTCTTTTTTTTAAGGTTTTTGCGAGGCAAGTGGGGTTAAGTGGTTTGCCCAAGGCCACACAGCTAGGTAATTATTAAGTATCTGAGACTGGATTTGAACCCAGGTACTCCTGACTCCAAGGGCTGTGCTTTATCCACTATGCCACCTAGTTGCCCCTGGAAAGTCCTTTCTAATGGATCTATAGTAAATAGATTTCTAGGTAAATCATAGAGAATAAGCCTCATGTATCATGGGATGTTATTCTTGGTGTACTAGTTATAACAATAAGAAAAAACAATGAAATTAAAGATGGATATTGGCAGAGAGAATAAAGAATATAATGTTTTGAGGGTTCATTATTTTCAATAAATTAATTGTTTTAAAAGATGTTGCCTCTACTCAGATATAGTCAGGGATTCCAAACACACTACTAAAGGACTTGACTCTGGAAAATTGTTGCCTGAAGAAAATGGTAGCTTTGGAAGGAAAGAGATCTTTCAACTCCCTTCTTTATTTGGAACTGAACTTTTTTTTTATTATGGTAAAAATATTCTTTGGGATTTACCTCTGAATTTTACAGGAATTCTAGCCTATGCTGAGAATGTCCTCTGGTTTGTCTTCATGTGACCCTCTGGTGTAAGAATTTCATTCTGGTGTGCTTCCTTCTGTTGTGTAGTATGTCTCTGGGACCTCTAGTGGAAGAGCAAAGTGCCCTCTTCTGGGTGTTTTGTCATCTGGTGTAGTTATCTGTTTCAATTGTTTGATTACATGGGTAACAGCAGAATCAAAATTTCAGCTATCTCTACCTGGTTTGCTCTGAAGTGCTGTCTTTCTGCCCTGATTGACCAATTCCACTACATCTTTTTGTTCCCTTCCCCTGTTAGTTAAGCTTCTCACTGTCTTCCCTCCCCTCTGTTTCACAGCCAGGAAATGGAGTAAATATGATACTTTTCATTAAAAAAAAACTCATTATCAGGCACTATGGGCCACATTTCATTTCCTGAAAATCTTTTTTACTTTTTGAAAGAGAAAAGGGGTCTGTTCTCCTTTTCCTAATTTTTTTTTTAAGTTTTACTCTGGCAGTTCTGCAATCCTATTTTTGTTGTGGAATATCTCTCTGTGTTTTGATGGGCCATTTCTTAGACATTTTTAAATGTCTCTGTGTCCAGATTTCTGATTTAGCTGCCTGGTTTTTCTAGCTCCCCACATACATTCCTTTTGCATTTGGGGACTCTCCCCTCTCTTAATGCTTCTTTAAGGAAATATCTGTTAAGGCTAAAATTTTATCATTGCAAGTTTCTGTCTGGAGGAGAGTGACTCTGCTTATCCCATGGGGGAAGAATAAGAAGTAAATTTTCTTCTTAAATTCTGTAACTCTGCCCTGAATTCTCATAAATCTCCCTCTCTGCTGCTGTGAGTCTAAACTTTTTAGGAGCAATCAGGATTTGGCATGAAACAGCTCTTTCTTCATTTCAGTTTCATAGGATATTGAGTCTTTGTTGCTGTCCAAATGGAATCAGGTTTTGAGTGGGAATTTTAAAGGTTTTACAAGTTAAAATTTATGTGATTAATGTAGAATATATTTTTTACTTATTTAAGGCAATGGGATTAAGTGGCTTGCCCAAGGTCACACAGCTAGGCAATAATGAAATGTCTGAGGGTAGATTTGAACTCAGGTCCTCCTGATCCCAGGGTTGGTGCTCTATCCACTGTGCCACCTGGCTGCATCTAAAATGTATTTTTGAATTGGAATGTGTTCTATGAAAATATTGAAAATAATGAACCCTCAAAACATTATATTCTTTCTCCTCTCTGCCAATATCCACCTTTAATTTCATTATTTTTTCATATTGTTATAACTAGTATACCAAGAATAACATTCCATGATAGTAATGAGAAAGATTATATGTTTCACATTCCCTCTTTCTTCTTCCACTCTCTTCTTTTCATTATTCTGTTTTACACTCAGATTGTGTTCTTTCCTCTCTTTTCCTCCTAAGAATTCTTTCCCTCACTTTCCCCAATCCCAAATAGGCAGCCACCCCAGCTATTGGAACCAGCTTACACTTACGTCAGTTTTTCCACTTTCCAGTTTGGATGTCTCAGTGCCACACAAAGGTTTTCCAGGGGAGGGTCTGGAAGTAATAGATTCTTATCTAACTCCTTCAACAGTGTTATATCCTTATACATGTACAGTTTGATCTCTTTCAGGTTTTGATTCTTGATCAGCACAGAGAAGAGATCTTGCAAAATAGCAAGGTGAATGAAAATAACTGGAAAGAGAAATGAGAATAAGATTTTACTATGGGTATCAGTGACACTCAAATTGACTCCCAGAATTAATGAAAAATCCCCAAAGCAAATTACAATTCTCAAAGAGACTCTAAGTAGTGGGATTAGATGTTTGTAACAAAGAGACTGAGTACTGTCCTTTTGGTGTTCTTGGGTACCTCTTACATTACTCTCCTCAATATATGCAGGAGACAATACATATTGAGTATTGGAGACAAATTCCATTGTCAATTCCCCTGGGCCTTCACCCCACTGCCCCCCTTCTCCTTAGTACTCTTTATACAATCAGTATTATCCGACACTCCTTAGACTCAGTGGCAAAGCTGAAATCAAAGTCTGGATCAGTCAACATGAGGGAAGAAGAAAGGAACTTGACTTAAGGGAGTACAAAATCTCTAAGTATCTGACATGCACAGAGACCCAGATTTTCTAGTCTACCATCTTTCAAAGTAAGAAAAGACTCATCTATACCTAGATTTCACTCTTGGATATACCAATAGAGGAATTTGTCCCAGGAAACTGCTTTTAGGATAAGAAATTAGACAGCAATTCCAGAAAGTCCCTGCAGTGAAGCTAACACTCCCAGTCAATGGTAAAAGAGATTAATTAGATTCCTAAGACTCACATGAATATATTCAATCAATAACCGTCCCAACCTTAACCAAGAGAAAGGGGTAAGACTATTTTATTATACATCATTTTTTTTAGGTTTTTGCAAGGCAAATGGGGTTAAGTGGCTTGCCCAAGGCCACACAGCTAGGTAATTATTAAGTGTCTGAGATCAGATTTGAACCCAGGTACTCCTGACTCCAAGGCTGGTGCTTTTATCCACTATGCCACCTAGTCGCCCCTTTATTATACACCATTAACCATTGCTAAGGCTTCATTTTTTTGTTCTTTTCCCTATTTTTATTTTATCATTTTATTCTGATTCCAGTGGGACCTGAATGTCACTCTAAACCTCATCCTTTCCTTTGACAAAGTTCTGAGGGCTTTTAGGACATATCGAGGAAAGTAATGTAAGAGGTATCCAAGTATACCAAAAGGACATAACTCATTCTTTTTGTAAGCCTTGTTATTTGAAGTTCCAGAATATAACCTAATGCTATACACATAGCAGAAACCTAACAGATGAAATCTCTCTTCAGAGATAAAGGGATCAGATGGTGATAGGTAAATATAAAGGGGAAAAAACTGAACACAGAGCTTAAGAAGAAGAAAAATCAGAAACTTTAGGCATAAATGTCACAGAGTTGCCTTTAATGATGCTACCAGGCAGGGGCTACTAATTACAAATTTTTACCCCCAAAAAAGAGTTTCAGCTGCATCTGCAAAATGCCTCTGTAAGGATTCATTCTAATTCCAGATGACCCATATCCTATGTGGGATTCCATCTTTTGGAGATCTGAACAAAAGAACTTCAGTTAACATAAGCCTGTTGCTTCAACCACCAGGATGATACTTCAGAATTGGGAGCCTGGCTGAGCAGGCTGAAGGTGAATCTGAAATTTTGCCAAGAGCAAGCATGAGAAATTTTGTCCTTATGAGCCCAGGAAGACTAGTGCAAGGAAGAGTGTCTTAGAATCACACCAAGGATATGAGGAGAGGTCTCCTACCACTAACAATGATAACATGAGGTCTATTCTCCTTCCCTTCCCTGCTCTACCCTATCAATAAGTCACATTGTTAAGCATCCCAAAATAGAGAACTGGTAATACAATGACAGCTACACCCTGACTAATCATTGCCTGAGAGCTTTTGAAAGAGGATATCTGTAACACACAACAGTTGCTAGATGTTTTTTTTCCTGTAGAAAAAGCTGCTTGACCTGGAAATTTGTTATAACTCCAATCCCACTCCCTCCTGTTCAGGCCCTTGTCCTCCTCCTCATTTTGCAGAACATCAGTTGCCAGGACAGAATATCCTTCAATTAATCTCTGTTGGATATGGAAAATCTGTGCACAGTTTTTATCATTTTCTTTTCACTCATAGATAACAATGTAGTATTATCTATGAAGAAAGATTTCTTTGCATTGAAACAACTTTAATAGCACTAATTCAATCTGAGATGCCTTTAGAAGTGGAAAATAACACCATTTCAGTTATCCAAAAAGGCACAGGGAAAAGTAAAGTGAAGCAGTACCTGGTGTTTGGTTCTTTCCCCAAAGAAAACCAGGTTTTCCCCAAAACTCTGGTTTCCCCAAAGAAAAACTAAGGATGAAAATGTGGACTGATCAAATTCTGAATCTGAGAGGTGAACACTGGGATCCTATGTAAGAAACATCTATATTTCAATCTTTCTGTCAAGAATCTAATAAGGCTTTGAGACATAATAAAAGATGATACTTACAGGACAATTTTACATGCTCCTGGACAATGCTTAATGCAGAAAATTGCCTTCGGGGTTTCATAGTACTGAAGAAGTAGTTTGATTTCTTGGACATTAATTAGTGCCTGGGTTGCAAACTCAGCATTTTGAGTCTCATATAAGTAAGAACACCATTGTGGGAATTGAGTTGTAATAAACCAGTATTTCTCATAATCTTTCTTAATTTCACCCTCAACCCATTGCAGTAATTGTAGCTTGCTTTCTGGGGACATTTTACATCTGAACTTCCTCTCCAGCTCCCTTGCTGTTTCTGTATTTAGGAAGCCAAACAAGAAGTGCACCACTAGGACCACAAAGCTGGCATCATCTCTGCTACACTCCTCCAAAAGTTTTTTGAAATCTGGAATGGAGGAGTCAGAACTCTTTCCCCTCTCTTTGTCTGTGCTCATCACATAGAACAAGGCAGCAAAAAACTCTTGGAAACTCAAATGAATGAAACTGAAGTAGTTTTCACAGTCACTGTCTTTCTGAAAAATGTTCGTGTCTAAGAAGGCAGAGACATCAGCTGCCTCTAAGTCATGTCTCCTCAGGTCCTCCTCCTCAAACAGTAGTTTCCTCTCCCAGATCCCTTCAGCAGCCAAGTGACAAAGGCCCCTCAAGTGCTGGGGTAGAAAGTTCTTGTCTTCAGGTATTATTACCCTGATATAACACATGTATAGAGCAGTGGTAGTTTTCAAAGCCTGGACAGGATCTCTCCCTCTCTCCTCTTGTTGTTTCAGGCAAGTGCAAACAATCCAATTCATCAGAGGAACAGAGCACATGGTGTGGCATTGCTTTCTACTAAACTAAAAGCTTTTTTACCTACATCCTTGTTTCTGAAAAATTTGCAGAAATACTCCTTCCTAAGTTTATCAGAGAATCCCAGGATCTCCACATGATGAGGATTTTCTAACAAAGGCATAAATTTTCCCAGAGCAGTGAGTCTTGTAGTAAGCAGCAAAGAGGCTTCAGGGAGCAAGATTTTCCTTAGTAAACTACTCAGCAGGATGGACACTGGCTTCTGCTGCTTCCAGTCTTTGCAGAGATCATATCTATGCTCATTACAAGGGAATTTCAGTTCATCTAAACCATCAATGATGAACAGAAGTCTCTCTGGTTGGGCCATAATTTCCATTATGGGAGCTTGTAGACCAGGCCAGTTGCTGGCAATGAAATCAGCAAAACTGATTCCTTTACTTCCTAATGTGTTCAATTCTCTGCAAGTGAAATAGAAAACATAATTGAACTTCTTCTGGTAAAGTTTTCCCTCTGCCCAGTCCAACATCACTTTGTTGGCCAGAGTGGACTTCCCAATACCAGCAGCCCCCTGCAATACAACAGTACGGGGCTGGGTTCCTATCTTTGGATCAGGATCAAATAAAGCTGACACCTCTGTAATTTGTCCTTGCTTCTCCATGATTTCAGCATGTTTCCATCCTTGAACTAGGAGTTCATGTTGCTTTTCCTCCTTGTAAGGATAGTCTGGAAGCTGCAGCAGCTGTGTGAATCTGTGGTGAAAGAGTTCATGCTCTCCAGGACGAGAGTTTTTGTCCCTCATAAACTGGAATTTCCCTCTCATTCGTTCTTGGTACTTTTTCCTTTCATCTAAAGTCAAAACAAACATGGTAAAGGATTAAATTTGAAGGGGCATCTTTGTGAAAAGTCAGTGAGATAATGATTTGGGCATCATCATTCCCACAGCCCATATGGAAGTGAAGAGTTTCCCCTGACTCTGCCCTCACTTCACATCTGTTTATATACATGTAAGCCCCCATACCCAAGCTGCTCCTGAATTTAACGGATTTTTCTGAAACACAACCTTGAGAGTATCACAGCCCTGATCAGAGCTTTCAATGTCTCTATCTTCTTCACAAGATAAAATCTGTTCCTTCCATAATTCAAGGTCTTTCTATTCATCCATCCTTGTTTCCCCCAAATATACCATGAATTTTCTACACTCCTCTTTAATTAATGTTAAACCATTCAAGTCAGAGTTTAAATCCACAAATATTTGTTAAGTGACTACTATATTCAAGGTAGTGTGCTAAGAACTGAGGATAGAAAGAAAGATAAAAGAGGGGCAGCTAGGTGGTACAATGGATAGAGAGCACCTGCCCTAGAGTCAGGAGGACCTGAGTTCAAATGTGACCTCAGAGACTTAATAATTTCCTAGCTATGTGACCTTGGGCAAGTCACTTAACCTCATTGCCTTATAAAAAACAACAACAAAAAAAATGGGCACAGAATTTAGACATAAAGTGTTACACCATAGAAGACTTAACAGACCAAGAAATACTCTGTCAGATGCAAAGGGGAGAAATTTATGACCAAGAATGAAACAAGAGTACATTATAAATTGTAAAATGTATGATTTTTTACTATATCAAATTAAAAAATAATTCACCATAATAAAACCAGTGCTACCAAAATTAGAAGGAAAACAGAAAGTTAGGAAACCATTTTCACAGCTAGGGCTCTCATAAAGGTCTCATTTCTCAAGTATACAGAGAAGTACATCAAATTGTAAGGTTACAAGTCATTCCCCAATTGATAAATGGTCAATGGATAAGAACAATTTTCAAATGAAGAAATTAAAACTACATATATTCTTATGAAAAAATTCTCTAAATCATTACTGATTAGAGAAACACAAACTAAAACAATCATGAGATTCCATCTCACTACTATCAGATTGACTAAGATAACAAAAAAGGGAAAATGATCAATGTTGGAGAGACTGTGGGAAGACTGGGACCTTAATGCATTGTTGGTGGAATTGTGAAATAATCCAACCACTCTGAAGAGGAATATGGAACTATACCTAAAGAGCAATAAAACTGATCATACCCTTTGACTCAGTAAATTCCAATACTAGGTCTATGTCCAGAAGAAATTATGAAAAATGGGAGAAGTTCCACATGTTCCAAAATATTCATAGCAGCTCTTTTTGAAATGGCAAAGAATTGGAAATTGAGGGGATGCCCATCAACTGGGGAATGAGTGAACAAGTTATGGTACATGAATGTTGTGGAATATTTTTGTTTTCTAAGAAACCATGAATGGTAGAACTCTACAGAAGCAGAGAATGAATTACAGAAACTGATGCTGAACAAAGGGAGCTGAACAAAGGGAGCAGAACCATGAGTCTATTGTCCATCTTAAAAACAACAATGTGAGTTGATCAACCTTGATGGATACAACTCCTCTCAGCAATTCAAAGAACTAGACAACTCTAGGAGCCTGGCTATAGACAATGCTATCCCCATCCAGAGGAAAAACAAAACAAAGCAAAATAACCCTATTATATCTGAATGATCACTACATTCACTTTTTGAAAATTTCTCTTATGTATTTCTTTCCTATCTTATGATTTTCTTTCTTTTCCCTATTTCAAATTCCTCATACTGAAAATGACTAATCTGTATCCATGTTAAACATAATTGTGTGTATATGTACAAAATTCACCTGACTGTTCACCACTGAAGAGAGGGGGATGGGAAGTGAAGGTGAAAGGAAATATGCATATGCATGTGGATGAAAGTTGAAAAACTGTCATGACATGTAATTGTAATTTTTTTAAATCAATTAAAAAAGATAAAAGAGGAGCGGCTAGGTAGCATGGTAGATAGATAGAGCACCGGCCCTGGAATTAGGAGTACTTGAGTTCAATTCTGACCTTAGACACTTAATAATTACCTAGCTGTGTGGCCTTGGGCAAGCCACTTAACCCCATTGCCTTGCAAAAACCTAAAAAAAAGAGAAAAAAGATAAAAAAGAGTCCCTGTCCTCAAAAAAAATCTCACAATCTAATAAGAAAAATAGTTAACAATCATGTACAAACAAGATACAGACAGGATCAACTGGAGTCAAAATCAGCAGGAAGGCATTAACATAGGGGGCACCAGGAAAGTCTTGTAGAATGAGATTTTAGCTCAGACTTTAAGGAAATCAGGGAGACCTGGAGATGGTGAAGAAGAGAGAGAGAGATTTCCAGCCAAAAGAGAGAGTGAATAGTAATACAGGAAGCCTAGAATGTCCTAGGTCCACCACAAACTATCTCATCTCTTCTATGAAAATCTTGTCATTTCCTCAACACAAAACCCACCATCTTCTGATCATCCAAAGTGCATAGGATCACTCTTCTCTTAGACTTCCTTTCTGTTATACCTATCTTGATCTCCTCACTGACTACTTAATATTAGCCCTTGTTTTAAGATGACAAGGACCATGTGCTTTAATCACAGAATTATTGCATGTACAATGTGCCTTGAAAAGGCAATTGCTTTGCTTGAATCAGTTTGATGGACTGATTAAATGTCTAGAGTGTGCCTAACACTGTAGAAAGTTTCCATAATATCCCCAACAAGACTTGTTCAGGCTTTTCTTAGCAACTACAAGTGATAGGAACTCACCATACCATGAGGTTTCATTTCCCTTTTTAGGATAGCTTTAAGCACTTGGGAATTCTAACTTTTACTGAGCTAAAAACTGCCATCCTATACTTCTTCTCCCCTGTGGCTACTCGGTCTTCATTTCTCTCCAGTTTACACTCTGATTTTCTTCTACCATGTCTAAAGAAACATTTTTTTCTGGAAGCTCTTCTAGCCACCTTTTTCTTTCAAAATGGATAGTTCCTCTCAGAACTTCTAATCTAAAAAGTCACTAAGACTAGCAACTTCTTCATTCTCTCTTAGGCTGCATTTAGAACTTTATCATACCCCGAGGAAAGTACTGTCTTCAAATCCAAACTTATCAGATTCTTTTAAGGTGTCTTTTCCCCCTATTAGAATGCAAGGTACAAGAAGGCAGAGACTGTCATTCTACTTTTATTTGCATTTCTAACTTTTAGCACAGTAATGCACTATATTTACTGAATAGATGCTAAAGGCTGACTGACACATAAATATAAGTCGTTTTCCAAAGGGTCCGAACATTCCACCTACACAAGTGACACCCATATCTATATATTCAGCTATTGAAAAAGTTAAGTTGATGTAAAAGATGGCATTAAGATTTATTTGAAAAACTTCAGATAGTTTGTGCAGATTGTATAGGAGCAAATAGCTGCTGAGGGAGCTGGGTACATTGGTTGTTGACCTTTTTCAGATAGAACCAAAATGACATCATTCTGATTGAATCAAGTTACAGTGTATCCAACCAGGGAAGATTAGACTAATATCAACTTGGAAGGCTCTATCATAGGCTAAAGCACAAATAGTTCATGTGAACATCTGGTGTAGATTCTCTAAACCTGTGCAGCTCCCATCTCTTTTGGACATTCCACAATTTTGGTTTGCTCATAGAAGATAGCACCCATTTGGATGAGGGCAAGTCAGATTGGGCAGTCCTGTTAAAGTGTCTCCCATGAAGCACATTTGATTCCAAAGTTTGCCAAACAGACCTTGACAGTGTCCTTGTATACCTTCTTATGGCTGCCATGTGAGTGCTTGTCTTTGTGAGTTCTCTAAAAACGTGTCTGTTAGGCAAGTGAACTTTTGACATTCAAACAATGTGGTGCTCTCTACAGTAGAGCTTACTTGGCAGTTCAGCTCTAGAAACACCTTTAGTGTCAGGTACCTTATCCTTCCAGGTGAACTTTAGAAACTTCATAAGCTAATTCAAATGGAAGCGGTATAGTTTCCTGTCATAGCCCCCGTCTAATTTTCGCAAGTAAACAACATAAGCACTTTATTGTTAATGTAGTTAAATGCTGTTTTTCTTAGAGACAGATTAACAATCCTGCTGCTAAACCCTGTTCTTCTTTTTTCATAGCAACTACTGAATTTTGCTCATTATTTTGTGTAATAAAATGTTTATGAATGTTTATGAATATTCTGACAAGTTGAGTAAATATAATACTGCATACAAAATTTCTAAAAGCTGCCCGTTCCTTTTCTGCTTCACTGTTACTATGTGTTGGTTCAACTTTACCTACAAGTTGGCATGAACTATTATACTCAGAGAGGCATTGTAATCTACTGACACTTAGTCTCATGGTTATCTTCTTGTCAAAATCGTCTGCTTTGGTTGAATGCAAATTTTTAGCTTGTTGAAGATAAGTCTTTGATGAGTTCAGCATTTGACCCCAACACATTGCTTTCATCTCTCTCATCACTCCAGTCTGTCTCATCTCCTTACAATGACATAGTGCATTAAATACCATAATGGGTGAAATTTTATTGCATTTAGGTAAATGAAAGACAATGTGATGAGGTCATGAGATACACGTCTTCAGTAAGAAGTGGCCAATATTGTTGGTATTTCTGATTCCACTCCCAGAGTTACACATCACTATAGCCAATTCAGAAAAATATGCATCCTATACCAGCTTTAGTAATTTGGTTTTCATTAGCCAGCTTTATTTCACTCAAGGCTGCTATTTGGATGTGATAACTGTGGAGTTCTCTCACAACAAGAGCTGTTCATCTTTCAAGTTTACTGGATTTTGTGTGATCCATAAGTGTGCATACATTCCATGTGATAAGAGGAATCAATTTTGTAGAAGTCTTTGCACATTTTTTTGTGTCTTGGCTAAGGGTTGAATCTCCCTCTGTCTTGGGAAATAGACCAGAGTTGATTAAGCAGACAGGGTTTGGTAAACAGTAAATTTTTAGGGAACCTTTTCTCCAAATTTCCTCACAAAGTAGGAGGTGAACAGTGTAATACTGGAAAAGCTGCTCAAACATTCAGGGGACAATGTGAGCCAGTTCTACTTCTGTTGAAAAGCTGATCCTATGTCCTGGGCCACCTATGTTTTAGGAATGGGACTACAGCTCTGGGAGAATCTGCAACTGCTGCTTTTCAAATTACCTGTTGCCACAAGACTTTGAAATAGGTAAAAATGCTATTGCATCATGCATAAATTGGATAAATTGATCCATGGATAAATTGGATATGAGAGCAAAGTTGCCAAAAACTCATTGGTTTCTTGTTTGGAATCTTCTCAGTTCAGTATCAGAACAGCATCAAAGATGACTGATGATTACTTGGGATGCAGTAGATGACCTTAATGTCCCTTGATGTCCAACCAAGTTCTAAGCATTCCACAGACCTGCTTCACTTGCCTTCATGGATCCTGGAACAAATTGTTTTCATTTTCCCATCCCATTCCAACAAGGGAAGTCTTATGAGATCCCTTGGTTATCCTCCACCATCTCAGCCCAACTACTAAGAGTTTATTAGGAAGTGGTCACTGTACATGTGTTTTCTGGAGTCAAAGGTGAAGATAAGATGGATCAGGTAGACACCAAAGGTAAAAAGCAACCCTCACAACAAAACTACCAGTCTTCCTTGAATGTACCCCTATACCCCAAAAGCTACATGACAATGGATAAAAGACCGAGCTAAGAATCAGGAAAATTCAACTTAATTAGGCCTCAAATCCTTACTAGCTGTAAAGCCCTGAGAAAGTCACTCAATCAGTGTTTGGCTTGGCTCATCTTCAGTAAAATGAGTTAGAGAAAGAAATGATAAACCATTCAATTATGTTTGGCAAGAAAACAACAAGGTCAATCATGAAGATTAGAACCCTACTGAAAAACAACTGAACAAAAACAAGTTACGGTTTGTGATGCTGCTCTTCAATCTGGACTTATGATGTCCAATTAGCATTAATTTTTAAAAAGAAAAGAACTTCCATCTTTGTTGCTGATTCAGCATTGATTACAATGAATTTTTTAAAATTCAACAATCTAATTATTTTCTTCCTAGAATATTTTTCTTTGGATTTAGATATAATACTTGATCAAAGATTGACCCATTTCATTTCATCTCCTCCTTTCTCCACTGCACCTCTTCTTTTCTTTCCTCAATCACAGCTTAAATCTATTCCATTAGCTCCATTCTCTCAGATCCACAGGCTCCCCTTCTCTTAAATTCCTTTCCTCATCTACAGGGGCCTCTTGAAAATCTTCTTCATGGCCAAAAAGGTTCCTTCTCTTCAATATCAGGGAAGAGTTACTAAATTCCACTCCTCTCATCTTGATTGTGGGGAAAAATATAGGGGTGTCTCTCCTTCCCTATCTCAACACTGTGTCATGTATCCCAATGAGATGTTTTTAGGGTATTATTTATTTATTTTAGGTTTTTGCAAGGCAAATGGGGTTAAGTGGCTTGCCCAAGGCCACACAGCTAAGTAATTAGTAAATGTCTGAGACAGGATTTGAACCCAGGTACTCCTGACTCCAGGGCCGGTGCTTTATCCACTGTGCCACCTAGCCGCCCCAATGAGATGTTTTTATCCAAACATCAAAACCCAACAATCAATTGATAAGTATTTATTAAGAACCTATAATTTACCAAGTATGTAGGTTTCCTGAAGAGAAAAATGACTTTTTAGAAATAACATGAAATGATAAACTCCAAAAAGATTGAGTACCTCTACCTTATTTAGTAGAAGACTCAAGGTTCTTTAAGATCTTCAATAACAGGAATTTTGGGAGGGATCAGCTGCTTAAATAGAAAAAGTCTCAAGGCATTAAACCAAAGAGTATTCTTAATAATCAATGGCTTAGACACTGATTTATTTGAGGGTCTTTATATGGAAATTCTACTATTGGGCTCCTATAAGACTCCATTGATTTATCCACTGTGTATAGTGTTATCTGTCTACAGTGTCTCTTATTTTTTCAGACAATGATTTATCTACTTTTGAAATGGCATTTAAGGAGATGAATATATACTGAATGACTATTTCATAGAATTCTATGGTACTTAAGAGAACAGTAGTGGATGGCAATACTCAAAGATCCAATTATTTATCTTTGAAGTTTCCCTGGATTGCCAGAGTTAGGTAATATCTTAACTTGATGATCAGTGAAGAGAGTAGAAGAATAATCTGATGACAAATAAAAGAAAAAATTATTTTATGGGAACTCTCACTGACTAGAGGAAAATAGACTTGGTGTAGCAGATGTAATGGGAAGGCAGATAGGGAGCTGTTGTTGTGAAAGTGTCTAGGAGACAATGGCACTTTCTTTACAGAGATGAAATTTCATAGCTAATCAGAACCACTGATGGGTTTCTAAGAATAATGAAATGGACTCTTATGGGAGAGTCCAGAACTTGGGCACAGATCTCATGACTGACATACAGCAGAGGTAGCTTACCTCTTACTTTGCCAGTCACACAAACATAGCACCCAGGAGACCTCTCTAGGGGGGTAACCAGACATAGAATGGTTTTTCCTATATTGCCCTTCTTGGTTTATATGCATGTAGCCTTCTTCTTTGGAAGGTATGAAGTTTGGCTTCAGAGTATGCAAGCTATGCCTGTTGCTGAATTAATGCTTTTCTTAGTTAAAATTCTATGTAACTTCCCTGAATCCTTTAACATTTTACTCCCCAGTTCTTTCCTGTATCACCCATTGACTACATCTTTTTACTCTATTATATCATTATATTCAGCTCCTTCCTGTGCCCTGTCTTTATATGCACCTTCTAACTGTCCTTATGAATGAGAAAGTTCAAATGAGTTATCAGTATCTTTTTCCCATGCAGGAATACAAACAATCCAACAGCATTAAGTTCCTCATAATTATTCCTTCTTGTCTACCCTCTCTATGGTTCGCCTGAGATCTGACTTTCTGTTTAGCTCTGATTGTTTCAATAGGAAAGCATCTTTTCCCTTGAAAGAGCATGTTCAGTTTTGTTGGGTAGTTGATTCTCGGTTGTAAACCAAGATCTTTTGTCTTCTGTAAGATTATATTCCAAGCTCTATGAGCCCTTAATGTAGATGCTGCCAGATCCTGTGTAATCTTGACCATAGAGCCATGGTAATTGAATTGTTTGTTTCTTGTAGCTTTTAGTTATTTTCTCTTTGACTTGGGAGTTTTGGAGTTTGGTTATAATATTCCTGTAAGTTTTTCTTTTGGGATCTCTTTCAGGAAGTGATCAGTGAATTCCCTCAATTTCTATTTTACTCTCTGCTTCTAGGATCTCAGGGTAATTTTTCTGTAGTATTTCTTGAAAAATGAAGTCTAGGCTCTTTTCCTGGTCATGACTTTCAGGGAGTTCAAGAATTTTAAAATTATCTCTTCTGGATCTGTTTTCCAAGTCAGTTGTTTTCACATTTTCTTCTAATTTGGGTTTTTTTTTTTTCTGGTACAGTTTTATTTCTTCCTGAGTTCTTGCAAAGCCATCAGCTTCCTTTAGTTCCATTCTTCATTTAAAGGAGTCATTTTCTTCAGAGAGCTTTTTTTATCTTCTTTTCCAGGTGGCCAATTTTGCTTTTTAAGGCATTCTTCTTCTCATTTGCCTTTTGTTTTGCTTTTTCCATTTGGCCTAAACTGGTTTTTAACATATTATTTTCTTCAGTATTTTTTTGTATATCGTTCACCAAGTTGCTGACTTGGTTTTCATGATTAATCTGCATTGCTCTCACTTCTCCTCCTCCTAATTTTTCCTCTACCTCCTTTAATTGCTTTTCAAATTCTTTTTTGAGCTCATCCATAGCCTGAGCACATTTTCTATTTATCTTGGAGGTTTTGGATACAGAAGCTTTGATTTTGTCATCATCTGGGTATGTATTTTGATCCTCTATGGGATCAAATTTGCTATGGTCTGATTCTTATTCTTTTATCTGCTCATTTCCTCAGCCTGTGACTGATTTATCACACTTCCAAGGCTTTGGGGAGTTTTGGGGACAACCCACAGGGATATTTATTCCTCCAGGGTCTTATGAGAGACTCTGACTGGTCTCTTGCCTGTGTTCAGGTCCTCCCCTCGGCCCTGGAGCTGTAAGAAAGATCCCTGCTCAGCTACAGTGGCTGGGAGCCCAAACTGCAATCTGGATCTGAGTGTGGACAAACAGCTGAGTCCTGCCCCAGGGAGAGAAGAGAGATTTTGGCAGTCCTCCCCCCCTTACCATCTATAGGCTAAGAGCTCTGGATGTGCTGAGTGACTCTGCTGATTCCCACTGCAGGTTCTCACCACAGGACTGCTCTAAAGCCTACAACCCACATGGGCTCACTGTGGTGTAGAAGAGTTCTCTCACTACCCCTTCCTACTGTCCCTATGAACCCTGGGCCAAGAGGTCTGAAAAACCGCCCCCTCTGCCATGAACCCAGGTTGCCTGGGCTGGCTGTGCTATGCTGTGGCTGTGGCTGTGCTGCAACTTTTTTTCCAACCCCCCAGTCCTGGTGGAACAGACCTGTCCTGGAGATCTTCTAAGTTGTCTTGGATTGGGAAATTGAATCATTCAGTCTTTCTGTGATTTCTGCCCCTCTAGATTGTGGCTAGAGTCACAATTTGATGACTTTTGGAGTTTGGGAGGTAACAAGTTTCCAGGAATTCCTGCCTTCACACCACTATCTTGGCTCTACCTCCTGACTTCAACATTTTCAACTGCCATTTCCCATATAAATATTCTCTCTTCATCTTGCTTCTGAAACATAATTCTCTCAT
Organism: Macrotis lagotis; assembly: GCF_037893015.1. NCBI lineage: Eukaryota > Metazoa > Chordata > Mammalia > Peramelemorphia > Peramelidae > Macrotis > Macrotis lagotis. The sequence continues at coordinate 837,162,784 of NC_133658.1, read as the reverse complement.
GATTTTTCCTTCTGCTTCTCATATTGCTCCTTTCTAATGGATAACTATCCTTCTGCCTCCTATGAAATGGGAGCATACCTCTCTCGCATATGCAGATTATTCTTGTTATTATGGGTCCTTCCTTCTTGAAGAAGACCATGACATTAGAGATTTGATGCCATGACATGAAAGTTATTTGCATTTATGTGAGGGAGGGCTATGTAAAGACACCAACTTCACTTCCTTCTCTAGAGTCATCTGATTCCAGTGGCCACATATGAATCAGAATGATTGGAGATAACCCTGAATGCAGTGGGAGCTCTAAGATCTTAAACAGGTCTCAGTTTGACTGAGTTAGTGCCCATTTAGTGAGTTAGCTGGACAAAAAATGAGACAAAACAAGCCCCCCTTTGATCTAGGCAACAAAAAAACCATTCTGTAAGGGGAAGGTTCTTGGGTTTCTGGTCAAAACAGAAATAATTGTTATTTGCATTCACTCTGAATGACCAAGTTAGCCAGAGTGATTTGGGTTTTAGGGCAGGGTGTATTGCCCAAGTGGAATTACTATAATTTTATGTTAATAATAATAATCATTATGATGATGATGATGTGAGATCACAATACTTAATTATAGCACTAGCATCACACCTTGAATATTGGATTAATAAAATTTTTTAGAAATTAGAGTTGTAGACTCCTTATCCAAATAAATCAATTTAACATTTCCCTGATAAAACTCACCTTTACTCCTCCCTTCTACTGTGGACTTATGCCCTAAAGCTAATCACTGAGGTGGATTTCAAGTTCTTGCTGCTGGGAATTTTGTCTACTTTTCAGAATTCTTCCCTGGTCACTAACATTCAGTTTCTCCTTCTTGACTCCCCCACCCCCACCCAGTGCCTGTTTCTTAAATCTTGTCACTTATTAATTGATCCACTTTCCTAAATAATGAACCTGCCTATATATATATTTTTTTCAGGTTTTGGGCCAAGCCTGCCTTCCACTGATGTATGTGGTTCTGGCCTGACCCCTATTTGACTTAGTCTGTCAATATGTCTCCCACTCTTGCCTCTGACTTACTGTTCTTCCTTCTCAGAAGCCTGCTGATCCAGCTGGGTTTATCTGAAAGACATGGTGAGAAGGAGAATATTACAATGGGATCCTGGGAATCATTATCATAAGAGCTTTGGAAAAGACATAGAGATAAAAGGAAAGACTCATCCTTTTGTCAAACCACCCAACTCAAAAGGATGAGCTTTCCTATTTGGTTTAGAAGATAGAACTATATTCTCCAAGTTTATATGCTAAGATAGCAGATGAAGGGGATAACTTAGATATTAGAGAGTAGTTGGGTGTGGACAATGATTGGGTTAGTCAATAACCATTTATTACTATGTGTCTGGCACTTTGCTAATTGCTAAAGATAATAAAAAGGTAAAAAACAAACAAGCAAAAATCCAGAGAGTCTCTGACCTCAAAGAATTCACATTCTAAAGGGGAAGTTTATTTATGTAGAATATAGAAAGGAAGATTAAGCAGTGACAATTCATGTTCAAATACACAATTCCAAAAAAAAATGTCTTCTACACTGGTTTCAGTTAAGTATCTCCCCTTCCATTTTTAGCACCAGTCTTAGACTTATACACTGTGTTATTAACTCACATGAACAAACACATTCTTTTCTTCTTCTAAATAGTCATTCTTGCTTCCATAGCAGCTGGGATAGGGAGATCTGAGAGATACAACTGTGGTTCATTTTGGGTGAAGAAATCACCGGGCTTGGGGTGGAAACAAAATGGTGGCATGTGTACAGGATTTCCAAGGAGCTTTCTTCCAAAATAGTTCAAAAACCTTAAAATTATGACTCTAACTAAATTTTCGAGAGACAGAACCCATAGAAAGATCTAGTGAGTTAATTCTCTAGCCCAAGGTAACCTGGAAGATTGTGGGAAACCTCTATTCCATGGGGTTAGAAGGGGTGGCAGTGAAGACAGGATCACTGCTAGGGAGTGAAGAAGCTCCAGTCTTCCTTTATCAGCTGTCAGGGCCTCTCAGTCCCTGGGGGCACCAGCTTGTGGTAGCAGAAGCAGTTTCCAGACCTGTCAACCTAGGGAACACCTAGCACAACTTGGAAGATCAGCAGAGAAATCTCTGTTAAAGTGAGCATGGAGCCCAGGTGAGTCTGACCCTCAGTAATCCCAGGTCCTGGAAAAAAGGAAGCAGACCTGAGAAGTCACCCAGCAGAGAGCCACCCAGAGCAATCAACCCATGGAATATAAGGGGTGGGGGGAGACTGTCGAGGTCTCTCTCTCTCTTTTTTTTAGGTTTTTGCAAGGCAAATGGAGTTAAGTTGCTTGCCCAAGGACATATAACTAGGTAATTATTAAGTGTCTGAGGCTGAATTTGAACTCAGGTACTCCTGACTCCATGGCAGGTGCTCTATCCACTGTGCCACCTAGCAGCCCCTCCAGATCTCTCTTCTTTATTTTTTAAGGTTTTTTTGCAAGGCAAATGGGGTTAAGTGGCTTGCCTAAGGCCACACAGCTAGGTAATTATCAAGTGTCTGAGACCAGATTTGAACCCAGGTACTCCTGACTCCAGGGCCAATGCTTTATCCACTGCACCACCTAGCCACCCCCAGATCTCTCTTCTGTCCCTGGTACAGGACTCTGGTGCTTTGTCCATATTCAGATCCTGCTCACAGTCTGAGGCTCCCATTGCCATAGAGCAGAGACCCTCCTCACAGCACCAGGGTAGAGGGGAGAAATTGTGGTCATCCACAGACCACAGTAGAGGCCAGGAGAGCAGTCAGAGCCTCTCATAAGACATTGAAAGAACTGAGGTTCCTGAGGGTGTCCCAGGAACAACTCAAAAGCTTGGAAAGCACCCCAAAACCAGGGTGCAGGCTGGGGAAATAAGTAAATAAAAAAGGAACCTGACATAGACTTTGATCCCATGGAGGATCAAAACAGATGATGACAAAGCCCAAGCGTCTGTATCCAAAACCTTCAAGAAAAATAGGAATTGGACTCAGGCTATGGTAAAGCTTAAAAAAAGATTTTTTTTAGATTTTTCAAGGCAATGGGGTTAAGTGGCTTGCCCAAGGCCACATGGCTAGGTAATTATTAAGTGTCTAAGGCCAGATTTGAACTCAGGTACTCCTGACTCCAAGGCTGGTGCTCTATTCACTGTGCCACCTAGCTACCCCTTAAAAAAGATTTTGAAAATCAAGTAAGGGAGGTGGAGGAAAAACTGGGAAGAGAAAAAAGAGCAATGAAGTAAAAACATGAAAACCAAGTCATCAGCTTAGTCAAAGAGAGGCAAAAAATGCTGAAGAAAATGGCATGTTAAAAACCAGTTTAGGTCAAATGGAAAAAGCAGTGCAAAAAGGTTAATGAGGATAATAATACCTTAAAAAGCAGAATTGACCAGATAGAAAAGGAGATAAGAAAGTTCCCTGAAAAAAATAATGCTTCAAAAGTGGAATGGAGCTAAAGGAAGTTGATAATTTTTGGAGGAATCAAGAAAAATAAAACAATACCAAAAGAATAAAAACTAGAAGAAAATGTGAAATATCTCATTGGAAAAACAACTGATCTGGAAAACAGATCCAGAAGAGACAATTTAAAAATTACTGGGCTACCTGAAAATCCTGATCAGGAAAAGAGCCTTGATTTCATTTTTAAAAGAATTTCTTCAGGAAAATAGGCCTGATATCCCAGAAGTGGAGTGTAAAATAGAAATCAAAAGTATCCACCAATCTCCTTCTGAAAAAAATTTTTAAAAAAGTAACCCTCAGGAATAATATAGCTAAATTCCAGAACTCCCAAGTCAAAGAGAAAAATAATACAAGCAGCCATAAAGAAACAATTCAAATATAATGGAGCTATAATCAAGATTACACAGGACTTAACAGAATCCACATTAATGGCTCGTAGGGTTTGGAATATAATATTCTGGAATGCAAAAGATCTTGGAATGCAACTGAGAATCCATTGCCCAGCAAAACTTTACCAGAGAAAAGTTGAACATTCAATGAAATAGGGGAATTTCAAACTTCCTGTTGAAATGACCAGAGCTGAACATAAAGTTTAATCTCTAAGTATAGGACTCAGGTGAAGCATAGAGAGAGTGGACAGGAAAGGCAAATTATGAGGAATTTAATGATATTGAACTGTGTGTAGTCCTGCATGGGAAGATGATACTGATAATACTCATATGAACCTTCTCATTTAATAGAGCAGTTGAAAGGAGCATATTTAGACAAGGCACAGGAGGGAGCTGAATTTGAAGTTATAAAATATTGTAAAGATGGAGTCAATGGATGAAAAGGGAATGTACTTAAAGGGAAAGGAGAGGTAGAATGGGCTATAAGATATTTCACATAAAAGAGTCAAGAAAAAACTTTTGTAATAGAGTGGTAGGGGGGAAGGTGAGGGGGAATGAGTGAGTGAGCATTCATTCTCATTGGAAGTGACTCAGAGAGGAAATAACATACACACTTAATAGGCTATAGAAATCTTTTACCCTAGAGGAAAAAGGAGAGGAAAGGGATGAGTTTAAGAGGATAGGGGGAGAATGGAGGGGGAGTGCAGGTGATAGAGGAGAAGGTAGATAATGTTAAAGAGCAGTTAGATACAACATATTTTTTATTTTTGCAAGGCGGTGGAGTTGGGTGTCCTACCCAGGACCACATAGTCACTGGGTGTCTCAGTTGGGATGCGGGCTCAGGGCCTCTTAGTACCAGGGCCAATTCTCTGTCCATTGTACCACTCAGCTGACCCATAGAACACTTTTGAAGAAGAACAGAGTGAAAGGAGAGAGAAAATGGCATAAATGGGAGTGGGGAGATATGGATGGAGGGAATTACAATCAGCAATAGTATCTGAGAGAAAAAATATGGAAGTAATTTCTCTGATGGACTTTTATATATAAATATATATATATATATATATATATATATATATATATATATATATATATATATATAAAGAATGTAATCTACCCCAGAGACAGAGCTGATAGTATCTGAATACAGAGTGAAGTATGTTGTTTTTCTCTTTCTTTCTCTTATTTCTCTTATTTCTTGTGAGGTTTTTTAATTTTCATGGGGGCAAGAGGGATTATGTTTATTATATTTTGGTAATTTAAATTTTTTTTAAATATTAAAAAAAATCACCAGGCTCTTTGAATCAGGAGGGTAAGAAAAGGCATAGATTTTCATTCACAGATTGCTACAAATAGTTCGCAAGTTTGGTTCTTTGAAGAAACAGCAATAAAACAAGATTCAGTATTGTTTTGAGTTAAAGGGAGACTAAAACACAGCTGTGATTAACAGAAGTTGTGGGAAATAAAAACTAAAGTGCAAACAGGAATCCCTGATCCAGAGAGAGAGACAGAGAGACAGAGAGAGAGAGACAGAGACAGAGAGACAGAGACAGACAGAGACAGAGAGACAGAGAAGGAAGGTGGGAAATCGTGTTTTAGCTCTTTAACAAGTAAAATAGGTAAAGAAAGTAAGATTAAGCAGAAAGTGACAGTTACAAGATGAGCTGTGAAGAAATAGCAAAGGCAATTAAGAAAGGAAACAAGGGAAACAAATATAAGATGGTGTTTGAGCTTAGATCATCATGGATCCAGTTGCATAGAGCTAGGAACACATGGCTTCAACAGCATGGAACTGGGATCACATAGATCCAGCATGGAGAAAGGAAGGGAAAAGGGAATTGGGCAGCTGCCTGGCCAAACTGAGGGCCCAGTCAAACCTCTTTAACTGCATTTTTTGTGATGGGAGGAACCACTTTAAGGAGAAGTTTAATATATATTTTTTTTAATGAGTAGCATACACTATACATGCAACAGGGATAATCCTTAAAGAGTAACTAATACTTAAAATAAGGTTGTATCCACTGAGTATGAGTAGTATTCAGTGTTCCCAAGGGCATGACTTCAGTTAAGTCCAGAGTGTAATGGGGTTTGCAATAGTCAATAAAGAATACAGAACACTTTAACAGTACTGAAAAAATTACAAAATTTACTTCCATTACAAAAAAGAAATTATCATATGTCTCTGCACCCAAATTTCTACTGCTTCATTCTAACTCATAGAAATACTTTGGGCAGAAACAGGAAAATGTCCCTGTTTTCTCATGAATGGAAATAATTATTTGAGGGCAGACCAGAAGACCAAATGTCTTGGGAAACGTTAAGTTCAACTCATCTGAAATCCTAATCACAATATTTGATTTTGCTCAGGAGGACCTGAGTTCAATTCCAGCCTCAAACACTTCATATTTACTGTGACACTGGGCAAATCATTTAACCTTGATTGTCTTGTATCCAGATCCATATCTGGCCACTCATCCTGATCTATATCTGACCATTAGACTCGGATGGCTGTGGAGGAGAAAGTGAGGCTGTGACTTAGCACAGTACCCCCTTCACTCATATCCAATTCAATTGCATGTTACCTCCCTGAGGTCATGATCTTTTTAGACCACAAAGGACAAACAACAATAATTTTATTTAGCCCTGAGGACATTTTAGGCATAAGGAAGTGTGATACTTCAAGCACAATTGATATCAGACATAGAGCCTGGAAAGCTTGCCCCAAGACCATTGTTGTGGCTACTCCTCAGAGTGATTACTGAAATCTAGCTCTCCAAATCCCCTTCTCCTCTGGAGGAATCTGGTTCCAGTGGCTAAATATGAATCAGAACTACTTGAGATGGCCCAGGATACAATGGGAGACCTTGGTCTTTTTAAGCTAAGGTCTTTAACAGGTCTCAGTTTAAAACAGGCAGCTCCCGTTCAGTGTTTAAGGGAGTAAGAAAGAAATGAAGCAAATTTTGCCTCTTTTGAAAAGTCAAAAAAATAAAAGAATCAAACCCTCCACGTTTCTGATGAAGTAAATAGGAACAATTGCTATTTACATTCACTCAGAGCTAATCAGGGACCAAACAATGCCCAGATAGGGTTTGCCAGAGAAGTGTATAAGTTGGCCAATCAACGAAAACCAGAGTGATTTGGGATCCCAAGGAGAGAAGCAGAAATAGAAAAGGTATGGAAGGAGGAAAGATGAAGAAATAGAAAGAATAAGAGATATTAGAGAGGGAAAGAGATGAGAAAGAAGAGATAGGGAGGAAATTGAGAGAAATATGAAACAAGACAGAGAGGAGAAGATTAGCAAAAGCAAGTTAGAAGAGATGAGAGAGCATTTAGGTTATAGAAAACAAGGGGGGAAAAGTGAAAAAAAAAAACCATGGTGAGATGGCACAGTAGGAAAGAAAGTTTGAAAGATAATGTATCCAATAGGCAAAGACTATCTCTCCACACTTCTGTAGTTCTTTCAGGCCCACTTAATGAGAACCATATCCCCTAACTCTCATTTCCAATAATGATGAACCAGTTCAAGATAGTGTTAAGTTTTTTCATCTGATCCCCTGAAAAATCTTTCTCTAGGGGAAGAATTCTCCAAATATTACCTGAATTTCTTGAGCTCTTTATTGGTCAGCTCTTCTATGTATTGCAATACTCTGCAACAGATAGTCTCAATCATATCTAACCAGGGCTAGACTCAATAACCTCTAGTAGAAAAATTCAAATCTTATAAGTAACCTGGTGTCAACAGGCTAAGACCACTTTAATCTCTTACCCCTTTATTCACTATTTGTTTACTATTTGATTTTCTGGGTGATCTTTAATCAAAACCTTCAGCTCTAGGACAGTGCAAAAAACTCCTTATTAAGGAGGGAGCTCAGGAAAGTCCAAATTTTTAGTACTCCATGGCTTCCTCCCCCTCTAGTTTCCACTCATAATCCCTTTCTCATATTCTGAATCTTACTCATTTATGCTAGTTTACTCTTCATTCTTTCTGAGATTTTCTAAACTACACAATCTCAAACACTTCTATAATCCTATAGATCTCAGCACAGGAGAGAAATAGAAAGTTTGGAGTCAGGGGGAAGGGAGGGGGTCCAAACAGACCAAGAGATCTGTCCCAATAAGCAAGAGTTCAGGTTGTGATTAAGAATATACAATTTCACTTCCCAATCATAAATTCTTAAGGGGTCTATCATACCACTCAGTGAGAGGTTGTAGAACTAGGATTATATGAGATTCCTAAGGAGGCAAAGAAGGCCTTGAATCTGGGACTAAGAAAGAGCTGGAAATTCAGAGACGTGGGTTTGAATGCTATTCCTGGATATGACCAGGTGCATTGCCTTGGGCAATAGTTTCATCATTCTGGACCTCAATTTCCTTAAATATAATATATACATTAACACACACAATACATTGAGTTTTACAAAAGTTTACAAAAAATACATTTTTATTTGAGACATAACAATCTTGACCTTAATTCCCTCAACTATGATATAATAATAATGTATATATGTATATATATATATATATATGTATATATATATATATAAAATGCTTTGAGTATTTCAAAGGCCTTTACATACATTTTCCCATTTGCTCTTCACAACAACCTTATCAACTTAAGTGCCACATGCATGATGAAAGTGAATCTGAGAGGTCTAATAAATTGCCCAGAGTAGAGGAAGTATTCAAACCCAAGTCCTATCTGATTCTTAAGTACAGTATTCTTTCAAGTAATTTCTGCTGTACTAACTAGATAAGTTCCAAAGTTCTTTCCAGCACCAAATTCTCATTCTTGATGAGCAGGAGAAAAATCTGCATGTTTCTCTCAATTATAAAATGCTATTATTTGCAGAAACTGTGTTCAATCTTCATGCAGAATAGATTAAAAATTCTAGGGACCTTAGTTGAAAAAGGGATATGTGGGGGCTCTAATATTTTATCCATAGCTATATTCACATCTATAAAATACCAAATTTTTACATCCTTTTGTTCGCATGTTGCTTCAATATACTTATCTTGATATTTCCCTTTTCTTAGTATCTTAAGCTCCTTTTTTTCCCTTTTCACAAAATTCATAGTGATCTTGACACCTTTAAGCTGGATCTCAAATCCAGTTTACTCAGTTTTACTAATTTAAGTTCAATCAGAGCAATCATATTCCCTAATCTCAATTCTCATTGCCTTTAGATGATCTCTATGAAAGAAGGAAAAAAGGAAAGAAAGAAGGGAGAGAGAAAAGAAAGAAGAGGAGGAAATGGAAAGAGGAAAGAAGAAATGGTGGGAAAAATAGTAAGGAAAATAGGAAGGAAGAAAAAACAAAAAAAGTAAAAAAGCAAAATAACCGGGAAAATGATGTACAAAATGACTACAAACAAAATGTAAAAAGTGAATGTTATGAAATTATGCCTTTTCATTTCTTCTTTGCAGGTGTGAACTATTAATTTGGCCCTTTTAAAATGATCCTTGAGAAACAGATCAAAAGATAGAAATTTAGATTTTAAAAATGTCAATTTAAGAATAAAGGATTGCCTTCATGATCCCATCAAGATGGCTCTTAAGACTATTTCTTCAGGTTTTGAAAGTCTTTAGGATAATGGATAGGGCACACCATTTACTATAATCCTTGATATTCCACTCCCTGTCTCATCCTGAGTTGCTTCCCCCAACCCTTCCTGGATTGCTTTCACCCCTTCCTATGTTGGATGTGGGGCATACCCTTCTTTGACTGGATAAGTTAGAAGTAATATTTCAGATCCTGCCTTCTGAGAATCAAAATTATAAAAATGCCTACAATAGAGCTCCTTTTTGAGGTTTGATTTGTTTTTTTGACTCTATAACTAGAGCATCCCATGATGCATGTATAACCAATGGATATAGAGAAATATTAACAAATGTACTAAACCTAAATCTGTTTTGCTCTTTCATTAAGGCCAAAATTTGGAAATTAACATTTGTCCCTTAATAGGACAAACTCTGAAGGTAATCATGTATATAATCTAATCATAATATTTATGGCCAAAACTCATTGCGGACTCCTCATTTTGGGGACCAACTATATATGGAAAACAATGCAAACAGTGTCAAAATTGTTAGCTTTTTGGTGAACTTTTTCTTAGCTTTGGTGAACTTTTTCTCCTCTTATTTATTTTCTTTTTATGGGGGTAGGTCCTTTGGAAAACACATGGGGGTCCAATGAGAAATGGGAGCTACACAAAAGCAAAAGATATCAATAAAGTTTATTGCTTTGAAAAGTTGCCCTAGGACTAATAAGGGATACTGATTCTTTTCTGTATTCAATTTTCTCCTTTATTAAAGAAAAATAAAATATTTTCATTATCTACCAATATTCAGAGGAAATTGTTTTACATTTTACAAATGTAGCTTTACCTTTAGTCTCATTGAGAATATCATGTCTCAAAGCCTTTGAGACTAAAGGTAAAGCTACATTTGTAAAATGTAAAACAATTTCCTCAGATTATTGGTAGATAATGAAAATATTTTTATCACTCTTTAATAAGGGAGAAAATAGACATGGAAAAGAATTTGAGTAATCTCAATTCAATTCTATAAAATGAAATTCAATGAACATTTCTTGTTTGTTAGTTGTTGTTGGGTTTTTTTTTTTTTTTAGTTTTTGCAAGGCAATGAGGTTAAGTGATTTGCCCAAGATCACACAACTAGGTAATTATTAATTGTCTGAGGCTGAATTTGAACTCAGGTCCTCCTGACTCTAGGGCTGATGCTCTATCCACTAGCTGCACCACCTAGCTGCCCCTAAAACCCCAGTCATGTTTCTTTTTTTTTTTTAAGTTTTTTTTGCAAGGAACATTTCTTTAGTATCAACTGATTGGCAGCACTGGGGATAGATAACAGAAATGGTCCCTATACTTAAGGTGCTTACTTTCCACTGGAGAGGACAAAACACATGCACAAAGTAGTAGAGACAAAGGACTTTGAGCAGGGAGGTGAGGCACAACATCACATTGAAGCCCCATTGGTTTGCAAAAGGCCATTTACCCCAGCAACCAGATCTGATTTAATTTTCTTTAGTATCCAGGAGAATTTTACTCAGATTATATAGAGGAGGTCTGGGTTGATCTTCTTTTTCCCTTCCCATGACAACAGTAGTATCTCTCACTGTCAGGATACAGTAAGTTTTATCTTGAAGGGCAGAGACCTTGTCCAGACCTTACCCTCCACATTCATTTAGAATCTTGCCTACATTATAAAGTCCTCTGTGAATCACAAAAGCATATGAGTTATAATGATTAATATTACCCATGTGAGAAAGGTAATTCGATTTGGTGGACAATGGGCAAGCCTCAGAGTCAGTCCTGCCTCTGACACTCCTGACTGGGTAAGCCTGGAGAAATCCAACTTCTCTGTCCCAGGATACTCTCTAAAACTATAAGGAGCAAGACAGTTTCACATTTTCACCAATAGAGAGGCTTTACTTATTATTAAATCTCTCTATTATTGATATCATAGATCTTCAACCCAGAAAATAAAAGATATGATAAATGAATAGCATAACAAAAACCTGAGCCAGGAAGCCATATCATAATTCAGACTAGACTCACTAGGAGTGTCAGGAGCCTTTGCAGTGTGATTTGAGGGATATCAAAACATGCCACTAGCCTCACATATCACCTTCATTTCCCTATCAGTATCTAGGGACCCATATATTCTGATATTCTCTGAAGATAAGTTGTACTTGGATAAGTCTAAAAGGAACTTGGTTCCCTAAGGTTGCTGAATCATAGGCTGTATCTATGAGTAGAAGTCTCCTTTTCCCAAGGACTTTAGAACCCTTGAGTAGGGCCCTGAGGTCATGGAGCACTTACTATTTGCTGGCACTGTGCTAATCACTAGGAATACAGAGGCAAAAATGATAAATTTTTTTTCTACTCAAAACTGTTTTTCCCCTTTACATTCTATCAGGAAGTCATTGTACACATAAGAAAATATGTACACATAATACAAAACAAATGACTAAATTTTGGTGGTAAAGGCACTGAAACAGCTGGAGAGATCAGGAGAGGATTTTTATAGGTAGTGCTTGAGCAGAGTTTTAAAGCAAATAATGGAGTCTAAGAAACAGAGGTAAGTGAGAAATGAATTCCAGGCATGGGAGACAGAGTATAGGCATGGAGATAGGAGATGGAATGTCCTGTGATGAATAGCAAGAAGTTTATTTTACTTGGTTTTCAAAATGTGGGAAAGGGGCTAAGATGTAATAAGGTAGACTTGGGTCAGGTTGGAAAATTTTGGTGTCTCTGAGAGCACAGAGAAGTAGATAGATGAGAAAAGTTTTGTGACAATACAAATGAGAAAAGAAATAGTTAAGATTTAAAACTGATTATATATGAGAAGTGATGGACAGTAAGGAGTGAAGTATAATGTCAGACCTATGGCCTTGAATAATTAGAATACTAGAGGTTCTCTTAGCAGAAACATGAAAATTCAGAAAGGAGGAGAATTTGGAGGGTAAATTAAATGAGTTTAAATTTGTATAGGTTGAATTTGACATATAACTGACATTCAATTTGTTGCCATGTATAGCAGGTAAATATGCATATAGTCATATATACATGTGTGTTTTCTACATGCCCATGTTTAAGTACACAGATATGTATAAGAATAGTTATTATTCAATAAAGATTTACTAAGTGCCAAGTATGTATGTCAGGCACTATGCTAAGCACTGAGGACACAAAAAGTGACAAAAGACAGTCCTTTCCTGCACAGAACTGACAATCTAGTTGGAGAAATTAGCATCCTTTTTGTTCAGATGAGCTACCTAGAAGTTAAATAGAAAAATAATGAAGAGAGGGAAGTCACTAGCATTGAGAGGTGTTAGGAAAAACCTTAATGTAAAAGATATTATTTTAGTTGGGATTTAAACCAAATCAGAGAGATCATGAGGAGGTGAGGAGGTAAAAGTATTCCAGGCAAGATGAAAGTCAGAGAAAATGCCAAAAAGTTAATGATGGAATGTCTTATTCATGGAAAATGGCAGGTCAATGTTACTGGATGGAAGAGCATACTATATCTCTCTTGAATTGTTCCATTAGCCTCCTCATAGTCAGCATCTCATCTCAAATCTCCCCCTTCTCCAACTACAAGACTACTACTACAAAAGTGACATTACTTCTAACTTCAGTACAGTGTAGGTCTGACCATTTCACACTATTACAAAGCAAGGACGCTGTCTTGACTTCCTACAGGGTATATCATCTGCTATAACCCACAAGACTTTAATTTGATTCACAAAGTAGTCCAGGTTTTTGAAGCAATTCTAGGACCCCCCCCCCCCACAATAAACAATCTAAGGTCCAGGATGAGAGATGGGGGGAAAAATAATTGAGCATGGACTTCTGCATTGGCAGTGGTTACTGACCTGAGGAGGCTTGAAGAGTCGGGGCAGGAACTAATCCAAGATCCTCTACAGAAAATAAAAGCAGAAAATAATTAGAGACCCATCTGTGGCCTAAATAGATACATGGGAACTGAAAGCAGCAATGGAGCTGGAGGAAAGCATTAAGAAATAGATTTCAGTTTGGGCCCTGAGGAGATAGAAGGAAATGTGCTAGGTCTCAGCACCATTTACAACACAAATTAAGTCTTGTGAACTGATACAAGCACAATAAAATGATTTGTAAAATTTGAAAGGTTAACTACATGAAATAGTGAATTAAGTCCCAAGCATTTATGAAGCCATAATGATGTACCAGGCACTCCTATACCAAAGGCAGGAGACAACCTGTTCAGGAGGAGAAATCATTTTCAGAAGACTTCCTAAAGGAAGTGGGGATTGATCTGAGTCTCAGGAAAGTGGGAGGATCTTCTGTATTGCCCAGATGGAGAAAAGGAGATCTAAGACTCTCTTCTCTCTAGTTTGGCTTAATGTACTTGTTCTGCTGGTTCTTGTCTTTGAATTCTAAGTGATTAAATGAGCAGTTTAACTTTTTAATGATTGTCTTCAGATGTTCAAACTGGAGACACACCAGACATAATTCATTAAGTGTTTATTAAGTAGCTATGTAAAACCCTGGGTTAGGAGCTACCGATACAAATATAAAAATGAAATGGTGCCTGCCCTGGAGAACCATTCTTCAGAGACTGAGTGAGCATAAGGTAATTTTGATCTGGGAGAAGCCCTAGAAGATTACAAGGAAAGAAAGAGGAAAGAAGAAAAGTAGAAAGAATGGAAGTTCCCGGAGCTGTCCAAGGGGCGGGGGGTGTAAGTCTCAGCCCTTACCCTTCTGGGCTCGCTCCCACAGCTCCCTCAGGCCCATCTTCTCCCAGATGCTCAGAGCCAGCTCCCAGGCCTCTTGCTGTCCACGAGCACCCACCAAGAGATCGACCACTTTGGTGCGATCGGCCCCCTCCAGGCGGCCCCGGGGGATGTGGTCCACCGCGTAGACCAGCTTGAACTTCTCCAGCTCCTCTGACGTCAGGTGCTCCAAGTGCCAAAGCAGCCGGGCACGGACAGTCTCCGACATCGCGGCCCCCTCCCCTGCCCTGCCTCAGACTAAGGGAAGAGAAAGTGCAAGTGAAAAGGTCCGGGGCAGGCATTTGCAATAGGTCTAGGTCACGCGCTGGAAACTCGGAGCCAGAAAGCCCGGACCGGGCGCCACCGAGGATGTTTTATTCCCCCTTGGCCACAAGCCAAAGGCAGAAGAGGAGAAGCTTCTCAGCTGCACTGCTAACGCTTCTGAACTACTCCCAGCACCAGGTCGGAGGAGCCTGGGGATGAAACGGGGGAGTGGAGCCTGTATGCCCCACCCCCCACTCCACATAGTCCGAATATTTTCATTTTTCTCGACCTAGTGACGGAATCTGAGGGCCTGGGTTCAAACCCCAGCTTTGACAATTACTTTTGCTATTGCCTTAAACAAGTCACAACCCCGATAGGCTTCAGTTTCCCCATATGTAAAATGCAGGACAGAAATTAGACCAAATGGCCTCTGCCGCTGGCCTCTGCCAAATGGCTCTCTGCCTTTTCACAGATAATTAATAGAAAGGGATTCCTAAAACTTAATTGAACTGAATTTCAAATTTCTTAATAGTTGCTTCCTCTCCTGACCCTTTCACCTCTACATCTGTGATCCAATAATCAGTTAGTTCTTTTCCTCAATATAGATCACCTAGTGTTCTTCCTGCTAATGGGTATCCTAATTGTGTTCTCTTCCTTTATTACTGTAACTAAACGTTTCTAGAACTAGGTAGGAGGGAGCTTTGGAGTTGAGCTTTGAAGAAAACTTTGTAACCTCAGTATGTGGTCTAACAGGAGTTGCTTATGGACCAACATGTCTGTGTAAAGTAGTGATTTAGATACTTCTGAACTTTTTATGAGCCCATTTGGGATTTCCTTGGCAAAGTTACTGAGGTGGTTTATGATTTTGTTCTCCGGTTGTTTTTATTGAAGAGGAACTGAGGCAGAGTTAAGTGATTTGACCAAGATGACAGACTCAGTAAGACTGAGGACAGATTTGAACTCAGGGAGATGATTCTTCTTGACTTCAGTTTGGGGACCCTATCTACTTGGTGCCATCTATCTTCCTTGTATAAAATTTGAGTTCTTTGAAGTGAACCCAGGAAATTACAAAGGCAGGAACTCCCTTTTGTTGCACCTAAGTACAACAAAGTTGCATTTTTGTTTGTTTTTATTTTGTTTTGTTTTTGGTTGAGTAATAGTGGAAGAAAACATGCTCAGAGAAGGGTTGGGGGCCTTTGCTGGAGTGGGGATTGGAGTTATGACTGGCAAGAGAGATAATGAAGAATTAGTAAATTCTTATTATGAAAATCCTTCAGATCACAATATGCAATCAGTTGCCAAATCATGATGTTTCTAACTATACAGAGGTTCTCTCATCTATCACCTGCTCTGTATTGGAAAGTTAATAACCTCCACACTTCAAGTCTCTCACTCCTCCAATCCATCCTTCCTATTGCTGCTGCCAGTGATAGCTCAAAAAAAGTCTGTCTGTGTCATTATTCAAAATCTCCAGTGACTCCCCATTGCCTCTAGGATGATAGAAGTACTTGTATTTGGTACTTATTTTGTAACCTATTCCTTCGGAGAGCAAAAATAATGATATTGTATGTTTTAGGCACAAGTTTTTCAGAAACAATCTTTTTTTAAAAAAATTATCATATTCAGTATTAAAGCCCGAAGAGAGATATTCAAACCTGAAATGTTTGTATATAACTCTGAACCACAAAGTGATTTTAGATAACGTTAATGCGAATAGTCAACAAAGAGAGAATCACAGCATATTGTCAGTCAAATAACATTAATTCAGCTGAATGTATTTCTATATCTTCTACAGAGGAATAAAATAACAAACCAACAAAAATCCTGTAAGAGTTTTGACATGCTATACTGGCTGAATTCAGAAATTCATTTGTTAAACTTTTCTATTTTCAAATCATGCTTCAAACTGTTTTCAGATGAAGTTTTTCTTTTTCCCTCTCCCCAACTCCTGCCCCAGTGAATCTCTTTTGTGTATCTCCATCAAGCAGGATTTTCCTCTTCCAAATTCCCTCATCAGCCATGGAAGAAGGGTCCCTGCAGTACTGAACTGAACAGCTCCTGCCACCAGGGATGATTAAATTTGTAGTGATTTTGGAGGTTTACGATCTTTTTGCACTCTCAGGCAGATTATCTAATACATCTATTAAACAAAGGAGCATAGTGAACAGAGTTTCATTGTTTATTATCAAACATAAGGCTTATTGAGCCTGATCTTTGTCTATGAAAAATTTGCAGAAATACTTTCATCTTCAGAGAATCCAAGAATCTTCTACAGGATGTAGGTTTTCAAATAGAATATCACATTTCCCTAGAGTAGTGAGTCTTGTGATGATCAGAACAGTAGACTCAGGAAACATGGTTTTCCTCAATAAACTACTTATGAGGATGAGCACTGGATGCTGTGGATTCCAATCTTTACACCCTTCACAGCAGAATTTCAGTTCATCCAAACCATCAAAGGTAAACAGAAAGTTTTCTAGCTAGGAGAGGATTTCTGTGGTGGAACCCTCCAGATAAGGTCAATAATTAGTAATCAACTCAATAAATCTTGTTTTTTTTCTCTCAGATGATTCATTTTTCTGCAAGTGAGATAGAAAACAGTGAAACTTGTCCTGGTAGAGATTTCTCTTTGCCAAGTCCAATAGGAACTTTCTGACCAGTGTTGTTTTCCCAATCCCAGCATCAATCTGAATATGGTATCTTCTCTTCCCATCTGATCAAATAAAAATACCATCTCTGGAAGATGACTTTGATTTTCCATTATCTTAGCATGTTCCCTTCCATGGACTAGGAGTTCATGTTCTTTTTGCTCTCTGTGGCAATATTCTTGTAGAAGCAATGACTTTGTGGAGCTGTTATATAAATTTTAAGATTCAATACATAGCATTCCATTCCCTCATGATCTGGAATTTCTTTAAAATTCAGTTTCTGTTACCTATGTCAGTGAGATGAAAAATATAAAAAAAAAACACAGATCGATGTTAAGAAGAAACTCTAGAGATAAGCAAATCCTCTATAATTAGATTATGAGATCATAGTGGATTCTTTAGGAACTTCCCAGATCAGCCTTTTCGATGGTGTTCCTCGGGGAGACAATTGAATAAAAGAATCAGAATCTCAGAATATTGAGTTTTAATAAATGTTAGGAGTTATCTTATCCAATATTTACCTATAGTTACAATTCCCATGTACACACCATCCCTGACAAATACTCATCTAAATCTCTTTGAGACCTCAATTGATATGGATATTATTAAATGAGGAAATCTATTCTATTTTTGGAAAACTCTAATTGTTATAGTTTTCCCTCTTTTTTTTAGGTTTTTGCAAGGCAAATGGGGTTAAGTGGCTTGCCCAAAGTCACACAGCTAGGTAATTATTAAGTGTCTGAGGCTGGATTTGAACTCAGATGCTCCTGACTCCAAGGCCAGTGCTCTATCTACTGCACCACCTAGCCACTCCAGTTTTCCCTCTTTCAAATCTGAAATCTCTTCTCAATAAGTCCTCCCTGGTTGTGCCAAAATGGAGACTCTTCTACCAACTTTGTAATGATTACCATCTGAGGATATAAGGATAATGGAACTGGAATTATGCCTCAAATTCAGCACTACCCATCCTGTTCCCAGGGAAAACACACAGCACTACCACATCTCCCTGTGGATATATGTTCTCCAGGCAAAAACCCAGAAAAAATTCCGGGCTAAATGGCATCAGTTACTTTTTTATCCTCTTTAAATTTAGGTAAATTTTAATTTAGGTAAAATTTTCCTCAGTGTGGGCTATTTTGCTCACAGGCATATGGTTAACTTGAAAGGAAATGCTCCTTTCCAAAAGTTATAACCTGAGTGCTAGAAGTGAACTCACCCAGAATATCCTCACTAGATGTTACATATGGTAGTTCCACAAATGACTCTAAATGAGGCATTGACTGTCTCTGAATGAATACCTTCACATTAGTGATTATTCCTTTCTACTATAAGACTCACTACATTACTCAACTAGTTGTGCTATGTGATGGATTAATGACCTTTGAACTCCCTTCTAGTTCAGAATGCCAGGATTCCATGATTTTATGATTGCCCTAATTTACCCTCACAGTTCATTTAAAAGTCAACAATCATTTATTAAACACCTACTGTGTATCAGCCACTGTGCTAAGGATTGTTGAAACAAAGGCAAAAGACAATTCTTGGTCTCAAGGAGCTTATAGTCTAATGAAGGAGAAAACAAATAAACAACCAAGTATCACTATGTATAAACTGTATATAAACAGAATCCATACAGGATAAGCTGTAGATGTCAATAAAGGGAAGGTGAAAAAAAGAATGGCTTCTTGAAGAAGGTGAAATATTTGCTAGCACCTGGTCCAGGAAAACCCACCACCAGAGATGAGGAGGGAGAACATTTCAGGAAGTGAAAGTGGTCAGATTCTGGAGAGAGAGAGCATTTTGTTTGAAGAACAGCAAAGAGGCTACTGACAGTGAAGCATCATTTACCTTGGCAGTCAAACATTTTATATTTGATCCTGGAGATAATGGGGAATCAATTGAGTTTATCGACTAAGGGGAGACATGGGCAGACCTCAGTTTTAAGAAACAGGGGTTCTAAACCAAAGTTCTCTGAAATTTCACTTCATTTCAAGATTACTGGTTCTCTCTTTAATTCTATGTTTTATTTTATTTCTTTATAACCATGGCACGGTATCTGGCAAATAGTTGATACTTATTAAATGTTTATTGACCTGCTGATCACACTGCTAAGAAAGTTCAGGATCTCCAAAAGTGACCATAATACCATATGGAGAGATCAAGTAGGGCAGCAAGAGATAATAGAAAATTTTCTGAATTAGAATTCATTGAAATTCTTGCTCTGAAAATTTTAATCTATGTGACTTTCAGTAATTCTTTCAAACTCTCTGAGTTTCAGTTTCCTTGTATATAAAATGAGGCTGCTAACAATATTTGTATGATGCACCTGTTCATGGGATTTAGGACTAGAAAGGACTTGATATATCATTTAGGTATCCTGGTCATTTTAGAGAGGGAAAAACTGAGGCCCAGGAAAGTTAAAGGTTTGCTTAACATACAAAGAACAGATCTGTTTTCCCCCTCCTGGATTTAGGGCTCTTAGGCTAGTCCATGTCAATTAAAGCTTAGTTAAGATGATTCTTTGCCAATCCAAGAGTATATTAGAAATATAAACCTCTATTATTATGAATCATTATTATATTTAGATAGCAAAATTAATAATACCTATTATGTTAATCTATTATTAGGTATATCATAAGAATCTGACCCATTTGACCCTTTTAGGACATTCATTCTATTAAGATCCATGGTGCCCAATCCCTTTATCAAGCAAATTGCTTAAAATATGACTTATTTATTCTCATTCTCTTCCTATATCAAACTCCTGATCATGACTCCTACTTCATCCAATCTTTCTCATAGGCATCTGCTTCTCTCTTCCCTAAGTCTCCCCTCCCTCATTCCAATTAAACTATATATATTTTTTCCTTTAAAATATTTTGAGGATGATTTATCACATTACTAGTAGATCAAATTTCAAATCCCATTAAAAAACCAGATTCCCAAGAGACTCCTTATAACATTGGGTAAAACTGATGACACAAGTTGTTCTTCTCAGACAAATGACGTATATTAATGAGAAAGTAGAATGCTCACAGTATATTGAATAGTAATTTGCTAGGAAAGATAACAGAGGTCAGGACAGTAAATGTGTTTCTCAGAACATTTAATTCTGGAAGGGGGTCAGGCAGTTGGAAAACATGCTTATTTTGATAGTTGATTCTGCCTCAGACCAGTGTCTCAATTTTTGTGACTTGGGAATCAGCTTTCCTGTCCAGGGTAGAGAGGGGGAAATGGAATGTGGAGTAGAAAGAGTAAAAGAGGACTGTAGGAGAATATTTCTTAAGAATGAAATGGGGGGATCAACATCCAACTCATATAATACAAGATGGCAATATAGACATTTTCTCTGATACTCATGAACTTTTAAAACCTTTTGAAAACAGAAATTATATGTCAAAGATAGAAAGTCCACCGTGCTACCGGAAGTGGAAATGGAGAAAGAGTGCTCAGTGAGCTCAGGGTCACTTTGTTTCAGGTCCTGATTTTTAAAATCTTCTGCTTAATTCTTGGTTTCCTAGACCATGAAGTCATTTGGTCTAGGAAACCAAGTCCACTTCTGGTAGCACAGTTGCTTTAGATGATGCAAAGAGATAACAAAGGTTTACATTAAAACTTATCCTAGGGGCAGCTAGGTGGCACCTGCCCCAGAATCAGGAGGACCTGAGTTCAAATCTCGTCACAGACACTTGACACTGTATGACCTTGACCAAATCAATTAACCCTGACTTTCTCATATTCAAGGTCATCTCCAGTAGTCCTGATACATACCTGATCCAGACGGTTATGAAGAGAAAGTGAGACTGGTGACTTAGCAGAGCACAGCTCATTCCAATCCAATTCAGGTGTTTGTCAAAGCATCACCTCACTGATGTCATGTTCTTCTTTGAGAACTAATGTTAAATATCATCATCCTCATCATATGGAATATAGAAACTTAAGTAATGAACAGTGGTCAAAAGCAAGATTCAAGGAAATGTCTCCCACACTAATTTTAGAGGAGTATCTCCCCATCCATTTTTAGCATCAGCTTTAGACTTAAACTCTGTTATTAATTCATATGATCTAAATATAGTTTCTGTAATTGAGAGGGATATTCCCAGATCAGACCAGAAGACCAAATGTCAGATGGAATGTGAACCTATGTGCATAAAGTTGTCATTTTTATTCTGGGATTTTGAATGACACACCTCATTCTCTGTCAGTGGTCCCATTTAGAGTGTTATTCCCCTTACTACTGTTTCTGATTCCAGCTCTTAATCCAATAAAAAATGGCAGAAACATCAAGCCCAACTCATCTAAAGTCCTTAACACAATATTTGAGGATATTTATTGAAGTGTATATAAGGAAGTATGATACTTTAAAAACAACAGATTTCAGACATAGAATCTAAAAAGTTTATGGCAAGACCATTGCTCAGGCAATTCTAATCCTAGAACAGCTCTCCTGATCACAAATCTCTTCTCTGCTCGGAAATGAGACTCACCTTATCCTGTTCCCTGATTTTCACTCTATTTCCCTACTGCTTTCCCCTCTCTTGGTCCCTGGGGAAAAAATGTGACATTTCCTCTATAGGTCAGCCTTTCCTCTCTATCTTTGGTCAGACTGGTACTTAACCTTTGACCATGCCCGGAATCTCTTCTTATCTCTGGAGATGAACAGTAAACATTTATTAATTATCTTCTGCCAAGCACTGTTTTAAGTACTGGGGATTAAAAAAAAAAGAGGAAAAATAAATTTCTTGTTCTCAAGAGGATTATAGTCTAATGGGAGTGACAAAACAAAGCAAGTTATTATCATTTCCTAGACTAGGAGGTCATTGACAGACCAATGGCCCTAAGAGCAAAAACAATCCCAATGTTTCTTCCCACTAATCCATTCTCAAGGCTCAGCTTCATTCTATTATAATAGAATAGGTTGGAATGGAATGGAATATGATGGAATGAAAAGATGGAAGTAGGAACAGAAAATGGGGGGGCAGTGTTGAGGGGATAAGTTTGAGGGAAAATGAAGGGGAAATGGAGAAAATTAAAGATATGAGAGGGAAGCAGATGGGAGAAAGGAGAAGGGAAGGAAAAAGGTAAGGGAAATGTGTAGGGAAAAGGAGGAGACAGAGAGGTGAAAGTTAGAAAAATCTAGTTAGAAAAGCAGAGAAAAAAAGTTGGATTATAGAAGACAGCAAAAAAAGGAGAAAAAAAGAGCATGGTGAGGTGGCCAAGCAAGAACAAAATGTTGGAAGATAATGTGGTTGATAATCTCTTTCCACATTTACCTATTTGTGGGATCTCTCTTTTTGTTTGCTCCCATACCTTTCTCAGGTCCATCTTCTAATATATCATGAAAGCCATATCCCATACCTCTCATTCTCCGTAAATGATGAACCATGAGTTCAGCCATGTCAGTGTTATTAGCCTTTTTCATCTGACTCCCTAAAGATCCCAAGAAATCTCTCTCTAGGGAAAGAATCTTCTGGATATAAGTTGAATTTCTTGAGACCCTCATTGTTGAACTCCTCTAAGTATTACACTAGTCTGCAGCAGACATTCTCAATCATATCTTCCCAGGTCAGTCTCAATAGCATATGGTAGGAAAAAATTTCTTATCTTGTGAGGAAATTGGGATCAACAGGTCAATACCATTTTATTGTCTACTACTTGATTCACTACTTTTTACTCCTTAATTTTCTGAGTAATTTTTATTCAATACCTCCTATTCTAATACAGTGGCAGGGACCTCCTTATTAAGGAGGGAACCTAGGCAAGTCCAAACTTTTAGTGCTTCTTCAGAGATATCACACCCCATGGTTCCTCCCCTTTAGTCTCTCACTCTAATATTCCTTTTTCTTCTTGTAATTCTTATGCATTTCTACCAGTTTACTCATCATTCTTTCTGAGATTTCCTATTTCAATTTCAAACACTTCTCCAATTCTGCAACTCTCAGTGCAGGAGAGAAATAGAAAGTAATCACAGACCAAGAGATCTGTCTCAAAAAGCAAGAGTCCAAGTGGTAATTCTGGTTCTTCTTTCTCTCTCTCTTTCCTAATCAAGATTGGCAATGGTTCTTAATATACAATTTCACTTTCCCATCATTAATTCTTAAATTTTTTTTTAATGTTTTTTGCAAGGTAAATGGGGTTAAGTGGCTTGCCCAAGGCCACATGGCACATGCTAGGTAATTATTAAGTGTCTGAGGTCAGATTTGAATTCAGGTACTCCTGACTCCAGGGCCGGTGCTCTATCCACTGCTCCACCTAGCCGCCCTGCCCCACCTCATCATTAATTCTTAAAGGGCTCATCATGCCACTGGTTGAGAGGTTGCAGAAGTGGGACCACATTAGACTCCAAGGTGGATAAAGGATGTCTGATTCTGGGAGAAAGGTTTCAGAGAATATTCATAGACAAAAGAGCAAGGAATATGGAGAGACTTGGATTTGAAACTTATTCCTGGAAATAACTAGATGGGAAATCTTGAGCAATGGTTTCATCATTCTAGATCTCAATTTCCTCAAATATAATATAAAATTGGTTAACACATTTAGTCCACTGAGGTTTACAAAGAACTTTACATACATTTCTCATCTGATCTTCATAACAATCCTACAAACTTAATTGCTTGGACAAATAGGCAGCTCAGTGGATAGAGCATTGACCGTGGAGTCAGGAGGACCTGAGTTCAAATCCAGATTCAGAAAATTAATTAAAGTCTAGTTGTGTAACCTTGGGCAAGTCACTTAATCCCATTGTCTTAAATGGGATTTTTTAAAAACTTTTTTTTTGCAAGGTAATGGGGTTAAGTGGCTTGCCCAAAGCCACACAGCTAGGTAACTATTAAGTGTCTGAGGCTGGATTTGAACTCAGGTCTTCCTGACTCCATGGCTGGTGCTCTATCCACTGCGCCACCTAGCTGCCCCCCTTTTTTTTAAAGTTAAAAAAAAAACTTTACTCCATGCATGATGAAAATAAAGCTAGGAGTGGTTTATTAAATTTCCTAGTTACAGACTAGTATGTATCAGAGGAAGGATTCAAACACAAGTCCCATTTGTCTCTTAAAATCCAATACACTTCCCAGTAACTCATGGTATGCTAGATACCAAATTCTAGCTCCAAATTCTCTCATTCTTTTTTCCCTTTGGTTTTTGCAAGGCAAATGGGGTTAATTGGCTTGCTCAAGGCTATACAACTAGGTAATTATTAAATGTCTGAGGTAATTATTAAGTGTCAGATTTGAACTTGGGTACTCCAGTGCTCTATCCACTGTGCCACCTAGCCACCCCAAAATTCTCTCACTCTTAATGAGTGAGACAAAATCTCCAGGTTTTGCTCCAACTAAAGCTCTATTATTTGCAGCAATCATCTTCAGACCACAGAAAATATATAAGGATTACATACAGCAAGGGCACTGGAGTTGGAAAAGGAGCTCAGTACTATTATAAGTTTTATCTACATAGACATTTCCATCCATATCACTTCAGATTTTTCTGTCCTTTGTTCACATGCTCCTTCAATATACTTAAAAAATGTTTCTGTCAGCTTAGTTTCTCCTTTTCCCCTCTCCCTGTTCAGTAAATAAAACAATTATATTCCAGATTCTAGAATCTCACTCCCTTTTCATGATCTCTATGAAGGCATAAAAATGGGTAGAAAACCCTGCTGGTCTGTCAGGGGTCATTTACCCCAGGAACTAGTTCTGATATAATCTTCCTTAGTGTCCCAGGAAAATTTTACTCAGATTATAACAGTGGAGCTCTGGGTTGATCTTCTTTGTCTCTTCCCGTAACCACAGTAGTGTGACTCAGTTGTGAGTATGTGGGAAGTTTTATCCTGGAAGACAAATACCCCGTCTGGGAGTGCCTGCTGTTCCAGATGTTGTTCTCCTTTGATAAAGGAAAGGGGGCTGGACTTCAACAATCTTGAAAAGCATCTCTTTGCCCTCCATGTTCAGGAATTTTCCTGCTGTATAAAGTAAACCACAAAAACAATATGACTGATTATGATTAATATTATTCATATAAGAGAAGTAGCTAAATATAGTAGATAAAAAATAAGCTTTAGAGTCAGGAGACCCAAGTTCAAGTCCTGCCTCTGATACTTCCTGGCTGGGTGAATCTGGATAAATCCAACTTCTCTATCCCAGGAAATTCTCTAAGACTCTAAGGAGCAGAACAGTTCCATATTTTCTTTGATAGAGAGACTTTAAATTATTAAATATTCACATTATTGAAATCATAGATCTCAAACCCATGAAATTATAAGGATATATGAATAACATAGCAAAAGTCTGGACTAGGAAGCCATATCATAAGGTACACAAAATTCAGACCAGACTCACTGGGAATAACAGTAGCCTTCTCAGTATGATGTGAGAGATATCAGAAAGATGAATTGGGGTATACAGAGTATTCAGGGAAGTCTAGGACATCTGATATGAAGGCTGATTTTCATCTTTTAACAACTCCAGTAAATAAATCAGGTTGAAGATAACTGACAGAGCTCAAACCTAAAGGTAAATTAGAAAAGTGTCTGCCCCAAGCTTGTGAAAATGTTTCCATTTGAATGAGTGGATATAAACAATTTGTTCCAGAGGTTCAGATAGGTGGCTGAAGTAGACACTGTGGAGTACTTGGAGTTTGGTTAGACATGGAAGGTGCCAGGGCTTTATCTGCATCTTGAATCATTGCAAGTTGTCTTGCTTTTTTTTTTTCTTGCTGCTGGACTGCAATGACTCTGGAAGATAGAATGAAGCTAATGACTTATCTTCCTTGTGTAAACCATAGACTGGAAAGTCCAAAGGTCCAGTCTAAATTGCTGTTCCTTCATTGTGAACTTCACATGACTATATATTTCCAGTATATAGAAAGTAACAGAAATATCTCCTCCCAGTAAGGATGTATACACCAGGGGAAAAGATTTTTCTTGGATAGAAGGGTGCCCTTTAAGTAATTCCGCCTTGGTCTGTTTCATTGATAGAACAAGGACATAGGAAGGACATCTGGCCATTTAAGATGTTTCCAGAACAATGTGCAAATCCAGGTTTAAACTCATTCATGTGTTGGATTTTGTCTGAGTTCCGGGAGTGGTAAGGAGTAGGAAACTTTGGAATCACCCTTACACAGGAGTATATCTGAGAAAGGACAGTCAATAAAGTGGGTGTCCTTGGTAGAGTCAATGCTTGCCAGTGAGGGGACAATTTCCTTCATGAATGTTATTACAGCAAATCCAGCTATGGCCAGTACCCACCAGGTAAATAAGTCAATAATAATGAGTCATAATCTATAGTAGCCAAAATTAGACATACAGATGAAATTCATTTGTATTTGTGCATAAGCTAAGGAGCAATTTCCATAGACAAGTGCATAGAAGTCATCCAGGTTGAATTTTGGTAACTATAGAGCTTATACCAGGAGCAGTCCAAACTCTCCTAATCAAATCCACAGTTTCCTGAATGTCGATGTAATCCACTTGATGAAAGACAGAAACAGCTAGTGATAGAAACTCCAAGGAAGCAGTGATTAACCCTCCACAGTCACCCACCCAGACCCCAGCAACCTGGTTAGTTTTAAACTATTGCTTTTACTTCCCAGTTTCAGAATTATTATAGGAGAGAGATATTGTAATCACCAGAATACAAGAGTTTAAAAATATGTGCGGTGTCTTTCAGGGTAACAGGAAGACAGACACCAAATGCATACCACAAGTCAGTTCTTACACTTTGGCTAGATGACATGCCAAGGTAAGGTCTACAAGTTCATCAGCTTGGGCAGTGTCATGGTCAACACCATGGCAGTACCAGGATAGCAAGCAGCATCTCTCATAAAAGAGCACCTGAAAGATACAAAATATTCAGTGGTTTGCCCTCTGCAATCATGCACACAGACCCCAGTAATCTGTTTAAACTGTTGCTTCTACTTCTCAGTTTAGAATAGAAAAGAATAAAAATATGTGCAGTGTCTTTCAGGGCAACAATAAGACACACACCAAATGCATACCATCAGTCAGTGCTTTTACTTTGGCTAGATGATATGCCTAGGTAAGGTCTAAAAGTTCAGTGGCTTGGGCACTGAGACTAGAGGGCACCAAAGCCTTTCAGAAAGTGTCATTGTCAAAAACCATGGCAGCACCAGAGTAGCAAGCAGCATCTCTCATAAAAGAGCAGCTGAGAGATATAAAACATTTCAGTAAGGTCACCTTGGGAGGTGTTCAGCCTACTGAAGCACAGTCATGCAATGGTTTTTCAGAGACTGGCAGATCAGGGAGCAAAGGGGCAGGATTGAGAGTGGCATGGCGTGGCACTTGAAGGGGGCATTTTTGTTATCAAGCAAAGTCAGTTCACATTTAGAAAGTCTCTGATCTAAAAAAGCTTGAATTCAATGATGAAGTAAGAGGGTCTCAACTAAATGGGGACCACTATTCTAACCACTATTTTGATGATGCATAAGAAGTTGATAACTGTCCATTTAGGAAATCTCAGCATTTGGGGTAGCTAGCAGGGTTCCATCACTATCCTGGATCAGAGATCAGAAAAGTGACTATTAAGAACTAATTGTCAATAATGGGATTTACCATCTCAAACGAAGTTGGTATAAATTGTCTTTAAGTATCATTATCTCTAAGATTTGGTAATACCAAGATTCTAAAAAAAAAAATTCTAATTACCATTCCCTAGTTTGAAATATTCAGGAGGTTCAGTTTTTCTAAGTGTAGTAATGCCAATAATATACCTAATTAAATTAACTTTATCACAATTACAAAGTTAACCGGGTTAAAAGTTAAAATGTTATTCAATGCCTTTGTAAGTATTTGATAGGTTGTTGGCATTATAAAAATAATTCCAGATAACTTAGTTAGCAATCTTATAATTTGATAAGAAGTAACAGAATAATGTCAGGTGAAAATTCCTATTAAATTCCTCTTAAACATAGACAAATGTAGGAATCAAAAAATTCTAAATTTCAGTACTTCAGAATATTATAACATAATCAACAGAGCTGATAAAATAATGTACCAGTTTTCAAAGAAAATTTTAAATTCAATCTAATATTGAAATACATCATGTAACATTACTTAGATTATAAGAGAAGTTGCTTTTTTGTTAATTGAAATTATTTATATATTTTATCTTATTTTTCCCCAGTTATATGCAAAAACAAGTTTCAACATTCACTTTTAAAACCTGGATGTTCTAATTCTCTCCCTTCCTCCCACTCTAATCCCCTTCATTGTAAAAGCAAGTTATTTGATATAAAAATACTTAGTCATGCAAAATATTACCACAATAGTAAAAAATAGTAAAAAAAAAACCCCTTCAAATAAAAAGAGAACCTTCAAGAAAAGTAAAGTAAAAAAAAAATTTTAATCTGTATTTATACACCATCAACTCTGTCTTTGAAATGGAGAGTATTCTTTTTCATAAGTCCTTCAGAGTCTCTTCAGGGTCTCAGAACTGTTGAGAAAAGGTCATGATGATGTTTGTCCTTCATGCTCAAAAAATATCATGACATTGGGGAGCACATGAATTGAATTGGAGTGAGGGGGGTCTGTGCTAAACTACCAGTCTCATTTTCCCCTTCAGAATTATCTGGGTCTATTGATTAGATAAGAATCAGGATGACTGGAGATGGCCCTGGATTTAAGGGAATCAGGATTAAGTGACTTGCCTAAAACCATACAGCTAGTGTCAAGTGTATGAGGCCATTTTGAACTCCTATTCTCCTGACCCCAAGGACAGTGCTCTCTATCCACTATGCAACCTAGCTGCCTTTTTTAAAATTGATATTTTATTTTTCCAAATACATGTTATGAGAGTTTTTCAACATTCATCCACATGCATGTTTATTTTTTAGTTACAAAATTTCCTTCCACCCTCCCTTCCCATCCCGCCCCACAGTGGTGAATAGTCAGGTTAATATTGAACATACACATTTAAGTTAGACATGCTTACAGATTAGTCATTTTCAGTATGAGGTAATAGGATTAAGGGAAACAAATCAAAAAGAGATATTTTTTATAAAATGTTCATCAGATTCTGAGCAGTTATTTTTAGTTT
Organism: Macrotis lagotis; assembly: GCF_037893015.1. Classification (NCBI taxonomy): domain Eukaryota; kingdom Metazoa; phylum Chordata; class Mammalia; order Peramelemorphia; family Peramelidae; genus Macrotis; species Macrotis lagotis. Next base: position 837,133,688 of record NC_133658.1, on the reverse strand, counting down.
AGTTTTGTTTTTCTTCCTCTGGATGGGAATATCATTGTCCATAGTTGATCTAATAGGGTTGTCCTTGCTGTATGAACTGCTGAGAGGAGTTGTTTCCATTAAGGTTGATCATCTCACAATGTTGTTGTTAATGTGTACATTTTTCTCTTGGTTCTACTCCCTTCACTCAGCATCAGATCCTGTAATTCATTCCATGCTTCTCTAGAGTCTGACCATTTATAGTTTCTTTTAGAACAATAGTATCCCATAATATTCATATACCATAACTTATTTAGCCATTCTCCAATTGATGAGCATCCCCTCGATTTTGATTTCCAATTTTTGACACTACAAAAAGAGCTGCTATGAATATTTTGGAACATGTGGGACTTTTCACATTTCTTTATGATTTCTTCTGGATACATACCTAGAATTGGAATTTCTGGGTCAAAGGGTATGAACAGTTTTACTGCTCTTTAGGCATAGTTCCAAATTGCTCTCCAGAATGGTTGAATCCCTTCACAACTCCATCAGCAATGCATCCCAATCATCCCACAACCTCTCCAACATTGATCATTCCCACTTTTTCTCATCTTGGCCAGTCTGATAGTGTGAGATGATACCTCATTGTCTTAATTTGCATTTCTCTATTCAATAATGATTTGGAGTATTTTTGTTTAGGTTTTTGCAAGGCAATGGGGTTAAGAGGCTTGCCCAAGGCCACACAGCTAGGTAATTATTAACTGTCTGGGGTCAGATTTGAACTCAGGTACTCCTGACTCCAGGACTGGTGCCCTATCCACTGTGCTACCTAGCTGCACCTGGAGCATTTTTTCATATGATTATATATAGATTTAATTTCTTCATTTGAAAACTGTCAATTTATATCCTTTAGCCATTTATCAATTGTGGAATGATTCAAACTCCAGTGTCCTGACTCCAAGGCCAGTGTTCTACCCACTGTGCCACCTAGCTGCCCTATGCTGGGAGATATGCCCTGCCAGGAAGAGACAACAAGATATCAAGCAGGACTGTACAAAGATGATAGTCTTTGAGAAGCAGTTTTGAGCAGAGATAATGTGCAATCTTTGCTGTCAGGTTACATAAAGAAGGTCAATAAAAGATCAATGTTTTCCCAGTTGAAGAGTGGTCATTTTTCATAATGGTCTCCACCTTAAGATTTGGATGGTAAATCCCAGAGAATAAAACTTCATTTCTGTCAATTCTGTTTTTAGCACAATATTTTTAATGTTCTTACAATTTTAGGGTTCACAGGAAGGAAGAAAAGCAAAAAAAAAAACCGAGGTGGGGAGAAAGAGAGGGAGAGAGAACAAGTGAACAATCTGCTGGCTGTACACATCGATTTTTTGTTGTTGCTGCTGTTTGTCCTTCATTTTTGAAGAGGACCAAGACATCAGCGCATGATTCCATGATATGTATATGAATTGAATTTAAGGGAGGGAGGGTTGTGCAGAAACCAGTCTCATTTTCTCCTTTCCAGCCATCTAAATCCAGTGGCCAGATATGGATCAAGATGACTGGAGGTGGTCTGGATGCCATGGATTACCTTGGGTGTTTTTAACCTAAAGACTCGAACAGGTCTCAGTTTGACTGAAGCAGTGCCCATTCAGTGCTTAAGGCTAGGTTAAGGCAACAATGATTTGTTTTACCTAGGCAAACAAACAAACAAACAAAAAACAGCCTGGGAAAGGAAGACACTCAGAATTCTCAGCAAAAAAGAAGCAATTGCTTTTTACATTCATTCTGAGCTATCAGAGTTCAAGCAATAACCAAGTTGGGTTTGAGGAGGGACCTATTAGTTGGGCAATCAATGAGAGCAAGAGTGATTTGATTTTAAGGCAAGGTTCTTTGACCCAAGATATCTTAAGAAGGTGGGAGGAGGGTACAGTAAAAGGAAAAAAGGCAAGGAAGATAAAGGAAGAAAAGAATTTAAGAAGGAAAGAAAGAAGATGGCCTTTCCATGGCTAATTTCAGTCATCCTGATCCATATCTGACCACTGGACTCAGATGGCTAGAGGAGAAAGTGAGGTTGGTGACTAAGCACAGTACCGACTCACTCAAATCCAATTCACCTGTATGTCACCTCCCTGAGAACAAAGGGCAAGCAACAACTTGATTTAACCCTGAGGATATTTACTGAAGTAGGTGTCCAAGCACGTTGAACCCAAGACCTTTGTTCTGGCTACTCTGTATCTGGGAATGTTTTCCTGAGCACAGATCTCTTCTCTGCTCAGAGATTGAGGCTCTATTTCCCTACCACTTTCATGTTCTTATTAATGGTTTTGCAACTACTGTTTCATTGGGTGTGCTTTCAGTTTTTTCCTATAGTTTTATTTTTATTTTATTGGGGGAAATGGGAGGAGAGACCCAATGAAAGGTGAAAAGTCAAAGCAATAATACAAGAAAAAAGGAAAACCAGAAAGACAGCACTTAACATAATCAGAAGTGATCTGAGGGGTGGTATAGGAAAAGACATCTAGAAGTTAGATCTAGTGATTCTTCTGTCTAAATCTTATTCTTTATTTCTAATAAAAATTGGTTTCTCAGCCTCCATCTAATAGTTATAAATCTGATTGTTGTCTCTATGTGTAAAAATGTCAATCTGCCATGTCAAGGTCTGAATGCTGTCTTGGCCAGTGTCAATACTACCCAGCCACCTTATTGCTATAGAAAGGACTGATCATGTCATTTTCCTCAATAATAAACTCCATTAGGGGCAGCTAAGTGGCCCAGTGGATAAAACACTAGCTCTGGAAACAGGAGGACCTGACTTCAAATCTGACCTCAGACACTTAATAATCACCTAGCTGTGAGACCTTGGGCAAGTTCCTCAACCCCATTGCCTTAAATAAATAAAAAAAAACTTTAAAAAAATAATAAACTCCAGTAGTTCTTTATTACCTCTAGCATCAATACAGTAGAGATCTGACCATTTCACCCTATTATTAAACATGAGCATTATCAATATTGTTCCATCTTGTCTCCTGGGAGATATGTTTTCTACTATAACCCATAAGACTTTAATTCCCTCAATAGTTTAGAAAGTGGTCCAAGTTCCTGAAGCACATTCCCTTAAATTTTTCTGATGAGATCTCCTTAATGGACAGGATGGAGCAAAGAAATTGAGCTTGGATTCTATTCTGACAGTGGTTACTGACCTGCGGAGGCTAGAGGAACAGGAACTGATTCAAGACCCTCTGTAAGAAAGAAAAGCTATTTTGTTGTATAAGTAGATAATTGGGAACTAAAATTTGAAATAGAACTGGAGGAAAGCATTGAGGAGTATATTTCAGTAGGGGCCCTGAGGAGTTTGAATGAAATGTGCTGGGTCTCTACATCACACACTCTACAAATAAAGATTTCTGGACTGACACAGATACAATGATATAATCTGGTAGCTTTGAAAGGGTAACTATATGAAACAGTGAAATGATTAAGGAACAAGAATTTATAAAACACTGACAATATGTCAGATCTTTGCAGGCTGATGGGCTACAAAAGACTTTGAAAGAAAGTCCCTGATCCAGGCTACCTCTATATCAGGTCCTGGAAGGGAGTGAGCAGAACCATGAAGAGGGTATGAACCAGTCCTGAACTCTGCATGCCTTTGGGGTGATCTTGTTTTTGTTTTATTTAGGTTTTTGCAAGGCAAATGGGGTTAAGTGGCTTGCCCAAGGCCACACAGCTAGGTAATTATTAAGTATCTGAGACCGGATTTGAACCCGGGTACTGCTGACTCCAAGGCTGGTGCTTTATCCACTATGCCACCTAGCCGACCTGGGGTGATCTTTTAATAATTATTCATTACAGTTTGTAGAGATCAGTTGACACAATGGATTGGAATTCTGGACCTGAAGTCATAAAGACAGTTTTCTGAATTCAAATCTGGTCTCAGACATTTACTTACTGTGTGGCCCTGGACAAGTCACTTCACTTTGCTCATCTTTAAAAATGAAGAAGAGAACAAAATGGCAATCCACATCAGTATCCTTGCTAAGAAAACCCAGTAGGATATCACAAAGAGTTGTAACTCTACAACAAAATTACATTTAACACAACCAAATTCTTTCTCATTTTTGCTACTTTTAATGTCATCTGATGAATATCTTGTTATTTAGCTCTTGTTTTAAAAAAGGAAAAGATCTTGCACCCTTGTTCTTGACTCAGCAAAGAATCCAGGGAATTGTCTTAAGTTCAGCAGACTAATTATTCTCTTCCTGGGACATTTTCCTTGAGTTGAGATGCAAAAATTAATCAAATCCTTAAACAGTTCATTTCATCTACTCCTTTCTCCCTAGGTCTCAATGCCCCACCCCTTCTCCTTTTCTCAACTGAGACCACAGCTGAAATCTTTTTCCATTAGCTCCTTTCTCCCAGATCCACTATCTCCCTATCTCTTCCATTCTGTCCCTACCTACTGGCACCTCCTGAACATTCTCTTACTACTGGAAATTTCTCCTCATGGTCCACATGGCTTTTCTCCAGGATCAGGGAACAGTGACTGAACACTACTCCTCCCAACTTTTTATTAGGGGAAAAAAAGCATAGAGGTGACTCTTCATCCTTATCTCAGTCCTGTGTTATGTATCCCAATGGGATCCTCTTATTCTAAAGTCAAAAATCAGAACTTATTAGATAAATATTTATTAAGTAACTATGACAAGTCCAACACTGGGCTAGGATTTGCAGATACAAACATAAAAAAGGAAATGGTGCCTGCCCTGAAGAACCACGCATTCTTTGGAGATAAACTAATTGTAAACATAAGATCTACACAGATTGAATACAAGGAAATTTTGGAGAAGCCCTAAAAGAGGACACCAAGGATGAAAAGAAGGAGGGAGGAAAGAAGGAAGAAAGGGAACCCCCCCCACGGGAGAGGAAAAAGCCCCAGCATTCAGGTGAACCCTTACCCTTTCTGACTCACTCCCACTGCTCCTTCAGGCCCATCTTCCCTGAGACAATCAGAGCCAATACCCAGGACTCTTGCTCCCCCCAGAAAACTGACCAGGAGATGGGTCACTTTGCTGTGATTGGTCCCCTCAAGAATGCCCTGGGGGAATGTGACCCACCAGGCAGACCAGCATGAATATCTCCAAATCCTCTAAAGAGTATATGACTCTCCTCCCCCACCCCCTGCCACTCCACCATGAACAGCCTAGATATATGCATTTTCCTCAACCTCTATTGACCTAGGAACAGGGAATTTGAGGTTCTGGATTCAAATCTCACCTATGACAGTTTCTGTCACTATCACCTTAGACAAGTCACAAACTTGAGAGGCTTCAGTTTTTTCATATGTGAAATGCAGGTCAGAGATCAAATTACTTGGCCTTTGAGAAATTAACCCAATGCCTACCAGATAGTAAGGGTTTCATAAAAGTTAATTGAATTGAATTTCAAGGTGCTTAATAAATAGTTGTTTCTTCCCTGACCCTTTCAGCTTTGCATCTGTGATCCAGTGATCAGTTAGTTCTTTTCTGAAATATTGATCATCTTGTCTCCTCTCTGCTCATGGATATTCTCCTAATTTTGTTCTCTTCCCTTATTACTATAATCAACATTCTAAGAACTAGGGTTGAACTTTGAAGGAAACTGTATCCTCAGCATTTGGTATAACAGGAGTTGCTTTTGGACCAAGATGTGTGGGTAAACCAGTTGTTCAGTTACTTCTGATTCTTTATGACCACATTTGGTATTTCCTTGGCAAAGATACTAGTTTATCATTTTGTTCTCCAACTCTTTTTATAGAAGAGGAATTCAGGCAAACAGGGTTAAGTGACTTGCCCAAGATGACACAGCTAATATCTGAGGTCTAATTTGAACCTAGGAAGATGATTCTTACTGATTTCAGGCCTGGAACCCTATTTACTGGCACCACCTCCCTCCCTCTTACAACTAGTACTTGAGCTTTTTGGAGTGAACCAAGAAAATGAGAAAGGCAGGAACTCATTTTTGTTTTATCCAGGCACAACAAAGATGCTTTCTATTTTTGTTTTGCTTTGTTTTTGTATAGGTAATTTTGGAAGAAAATAAGTTCAAAGAAAGTTTAGGGACTTTGCTTAAATGGGGATGGGAGTTATGACTAGCAAGAGAAAGAATTCAGAATTTGTAAATACTTATTAAGCTTTTCCTGCAATCAGTTGTCAAATGTTGATCTTCTACCTCCATAGTAGTTCTCTCATCTATCTCCTACTCTGTGTTCCTACCACTACATCCTAATAGAGTCTATCATAGCTTCCTAATAAATTTCTACACTTCAAATCCCTCACTTCTCTAATCAATCCTCCCTATTGTTGCTGCTAATGGATATTCTGAAAACAGGTCTGACTATGTCACTATTCAGAAACTCCAGTGACTCCCTATTGCCTCTAGGATGAACTAAGTACCTGGGTTTGGCACTTAAAGTCCTTTAAAAACCTGGTCCTACTGAGATCAAAAATAGTGATTTCTATGTTTCAGTCACAAGTCTTCCATAAACAATCTTATTTAAATTATCATTGTTCAAAATCCAAACACTTTCTACATTGGAGAGAGAGAGAGAGAGAGAGAGAGAGAGAGAGAGAGAGAGAGAGAGAGAGAGAGAGATGTTCAATTTGAAATGCTTTCTTGGGGGGCAGAGCCAAGATGGTGACAGAAGAAGAGCCTCTTTTAGGTCTCTCTCTCTCTCTACTATTTCAAAACTCATAAAATAAGGACTCTAACTAAATTTTTGAGAGACAGAACCCACAGAGGGATCCAGTGAGGCAATTCTCCAGTCCAAGGTAACCTGGAAAACAGTGGAAAGGCTCTGCTCCATGGGGTTAGAGGGGCACCTGCCAGAATGAAGGAACTTTGGCCTCCTGGAGGCAGCCCCAGGGCACCTGGGAATGCCTGGCTCATGACAGTCAGGGCAGTTTCCTGACTTATACCCCAGTGAGCACTGGCACAACTTGGGGGATCAGTGGGGGTACCTCTGCCAGAGCAAGTGCATGAAGCCCAGTCCTCAGGGCACTCACCAAGCAGTGTGGCCCCAGCAGCCCAGATCCAGGAAATGGAAGCAGGCAGAACTGGTAAGCAGGAGTCCACAGGCAACTCAGCCTTGAGTACCCAAGGTAGGGGAGTGGAAAGAGACTTCTGAGGTCTGTCATCTGTATCTGGTAAAGGACTCTGAGGCTCTGACCACATTCAGATCCTGATCACAGTCTAGGTCCCCCATAGAACAGCAGGGCCCCTCCCAACATCAGCTCCGTGGCAGAGGGGGTGTGATTGTGGTCATTCACAAACCAGGAGGGAAGAAAGAGCTTCACACACTGAGATCTTTGTGAGGGGATGTCCCAAGAATACTCAAAAGCTCAGGAAGCAACCCAAAACCAGGTGCAGGCAGGGGAAATGAGTAAACAGAGAAAAAAAAGAGGAACACCATTAAAAAATACATTGTCAATGATCCCAAGGATTAAAACACTCAGTTTGAAGATGAGGAAGTACAAGCTCCTGCATCTAAAGACTGCAAGAGGGGCGGCTAGGTGGCATAGTGAATAAAGCACCAGCCTTGGAGTCAGGAGTACCGGGGTTCAAATCCAGTCTCAGACACTTAATAATTACCTAGTTGTGTGGCCTTGGGCAAGCCACTTAACCCCATTTGCCTTGCAAAAACCTAAAAAAAAAGACTGCAAGAAAAAAGGAAATTGGGTTCAGGCTAATGCAGAGATCAAAAAAGATTTTGAAAATCAAGTGAGGGAGATAGAAGAAAAATTGGGAAAAGAAATGAGAGAGATGCAGGAAAAACATGAAAAAGAAGTCAGCAGCTTAGTCAAGGAGATCCAAAAAAATGCTGAAGAAAATAATATGTTAAAAACCAGCATAAGTCAAATGGATAAAACAGTTCAAAATTTATTGAGGAGAAGAATGCTTTAAAAAGCAGAATTGGCCAGATGGAAAAAGAGATAAGAAAGCTCTCTGAGGAAAACAAATCCTTCAGATGTAGAATGGAGCTAAAGGAAGCTGCTGATTTTATGAGAAGTCAAGATACAATACTTCAAAACCAAAAGAATGTAAAATTAGAAAAAAATATGAAACATCTCATTGAAAAAAACCACTGATCTGGAAAACAGATTCAGGACAAATAATTTAAAAATTATTGGGATAACTGAAAGTCATGATCATGACCTCATTTTTAAGGAATTCCTACAGGAAAATTGCCCAGATATCCTAGAAGCAGAGGGCAAAGTAGAAATTGAGAGAATCCACCAATCTCCCCCAGAAAGAGATCCAAAAAACAAAACAACACCCAGGAATATTATAACCAAGTTCCAGAACTCCTAAGTCAAAGAGAAAATATTACAAGTAGCCAGAAGGACACAATTCAAATATTGTGGAACTGCAGTCAGGACTTAGCAGCAACTACATTAAAAGCTCATAGGGCTTGGAATATAATATTCCAGAAGGCGAAAGAGCTTGGAATGCAACCAAGAATCAACTATCCTGTAAAACTGAACATCCTCTTCCAGGGAAAAAAGATGGACTTTCAATGAACCAGAGGAATTTCAAATGTACCTGTTAAAATGGCCAGAGCTGAACAAAAAGTTTGATCTTCAAATACAGGTCTCAGGTGAAGCATAGAAAGTGGAGGAGAGGGGTGGCTAGGTGATGCAGTGGATAGAACACCAGCCCTGGAGTCAGGAGTACCTGAGTTCAAATCCAGCCTCAAGACACTTAGTAATTACCTAGCTGTGTGGACTTGGGCAAGTCACTTAACCCCATTTGCCTTTGCAAAAACCTAAAAAAAAGTGGAGAAGGGTAAAATAGGAGGGACTTAATAATGATAAACTACATGTATTCCTGCATAGAAAAATATACTGATAATATTCAAAAGAAACTTCTCATTTAATAGAACAGGTAGAAGGAGCTTTTATAGATGAAGCACAGGAGAGAATTGAATTTGAAGATATTATAATATTTGAATATATTGTAAAAATAGAGTCAATGGCTAAAAGAGAAATGTAATGGGAGTAAGAGAAAGGAGAGGTGGAATAGGCTAAGATATTTCATATAATAAGATTTTTTTTATTACAATGATCTATTGCAATGATATGGAAGGGGGGAAGGCAAGGGGGAATGAGGAAATCTTCACTCTCATCAGAGGCGGCTTGGAGAGGCAACAGCATATATACTCAATGGGGTATTGACATCTACAGTAAAAAGGAGAGAAGGGGGATGGGGAAAGAGGGGAATGTGACTGATGGAGGAGGGGGTGGACCATGGGGAAGAGTGGTCAGATAGAACACATTTTCTTTTTTACTTCTTGCAAGGGGCTGGGATTGGATGGTCTTTCTAGGACCACAGGGCTGGGTGGTTGCTGGGTCTTAGGGGTGATATGCTGGCTCAGGGCCTCTTGGTCCCAGGGCCAGTGATTAGTCTGTTGCACCACTCAGCTACCCTACATCACATTTAAGAAGAGGGACAGAGTGAAAGGAGAGAGAAAATATAGTAGTAGGGAAGTAAAAATGGAGGGAGTTGCAATCAGCAATGGCAATAGTGGAAAAATATGAAAGTAACTTTTGTGATGGACTTATCCTAAAGAATGTGATCCACCCATGACAGAGCTGGTGGTGTTAGAACACAGACTGAAGCACATTTATTATTATTATTATTATTAGGGGGGGTTGCAGGGCAGATGGGGTTGGGTGGCTTGCCCAGGACCACACAGATGGGTGATTGTTGGGTGTCTGAGGCTGGATTTGAGCCTGTGTGCTCCTGACTCCAGGGCCAGGGCTCTATACACTGCGCCACCTACCTGCCTCTGTTATTTTTTTTAATTTTAATTTTTTCCCCTTTCCTTTACTTTATTGCTCATGATGGCCTATATTTTGGGGGGTGAGGTGGTATTATATTTATTCTTAAACAACAATATTTGTACAAAAATAAAATAAATATAATAAAAAAATTAGGATAAAAAAGAAATTCTTCCTTACAGATCCTTGGACACAACTTTAAAAAAGTGATTTAAGGTAACACTTATAGAAATCTTCAAAAAAAATGATCATAATATGCTGCCAGTAAAAATAACAGTAATCCAGCTGAATGCATCTCTTACATCATCTACTCAGAAAAAAAAATATAATTAAAAACCCTCTCCCATTTTAGCATTCTATTTTGGCTGAGTTCAAAAACTCATTTTTTAAACTTCTCTGCTTTCAAACCATGTTATGAATTGTTTTCATGTGTACATTGCTTGCTTTTCTTTTTTCCTTTCCCAAGTCCTGCCCCAGTGAATCTCTTTTGTGAATTAGTAGATTTTTTTTAAAAAAATGTATGCATCTCAAACTTGTTAAACTTTTGCTTTTATGAGGTCAGAGCTGATACTTAAAGGGTCAGAGTTTCTCATTTTGTCAAGTAAATTATTTTCTGTCTAGTTTTCAGGAACTCATAAATTGAGCAACTAGTCCAATTCTTTTCAAGTGACTTTCCTTTTAAATTTTATTAAGTTCTACCAAATGATTCAAAATGATTCATATATAGTTTGGGTTAATCAAACTTTCAACTTTGCCTTTTTTAATCAAATTTCTTATTCAGCTTTGTTTTCTCATTGCCTTGTCTAATCCCTTCAATTTTTTTAATTGCCAAAGCTAACATTTCTAAAATAATATTGAATAATAGAAGTGATAATTGGAATACTTGTTCCACTTCTGATCTTATTGAAAATGCTTCTAGTTTATCCCTATTACAAAAAATTGTCACTGATGCTTTCAGATAGATACTGCTTATCATTGTAAGGAACATTCCATTTATTCCTGTGTTCTATAATATTTTTAATAGGAACAGGTATTGTAATTTTTCAAAGCCTTTTTCAGCATCTATTTGGATAATCACATGATTTCTGTTAATTTTGTTATTGATATGGTAAATTATGCTGATTGTTTTCCTAATATTAAACCATCCCTACATAGCTTGTATAAACCCTGCCTAATACTATTGATAACTTGCTGTAATCTCTTTTGCTAAAATTTTATTCAAATTTTATTCAAAATGTTTGCTTCAATATTCATTAGGGAGATTGAAAATTAATTTTATTTCTCTAATCTGGCTGTTCCTGGTTTAAGTATTAATACCACGAAGGTGTCATAAAAGACATTTGACAAAACACTATTCTCACTTATCTTTTCACATAGTTTATATAAAATTGTAATTGTTATAAAATTTCCATGCTGAACTGCTTTGGCTGCATTTTGTAAGTTCTGATGTGTTGTCTCATTATTGTCAAACTCATGAATAAAATTATTGTTTCTATGATTTGCTGTTCAACTCACTCATTTTTTATCATTAAAGATTTTTGTCATTACTATTTAATTCCAAATTAATTTTTAGTTTATCTTTCCCATTGATCTTTATTACATGCAATTTTATTCATCATTATCTGAAAAAGATGCATTTAACATTTCTTTCTGTGATTGAATGTGAGGATTTTATGTCCTTATTTTGTCATTTTTTGTGTGTGTAGAAGCCCTATATTACTGAGAAAATGATATATTCCTTCTATTCCTATTCAATTTTCAACTTATCATATCTCACTTTTCTAAGATTTTGTTCACCTCCTTTACTTCTCTCATTTATTTTGCGGCTCTATTTAATTCTGAGAAAAGGTTATTGAGTATATTTTTACTTACATAGTATAATTTAACTTATTTCTTCTTGTAACTCACTCCAAGAATGTCTGCTATCCCACTTGGTGTAAATATATTTAGTATTTCTATGGCTTCATTATTTATTGACATTTTAGCAATATATATATATAATTTCCTTCCTTATCTCTTTTGATTAGGTCTGTTTTCACTTTTGTTTTGACTGAGATCAGGATTGTTGATATTTTTACTTCAGTCAGAGCATAGTCATTCTGCTCTATCCTTTTACCTTTACTCTGTGTGTATCTTTCTGCTTCTGTGTTTCTTGTAAACAACTTATTGTAGGATTCTGGTTTTTAATCCACTCTGCTATCCACTTCTATTTTATGGGAGAGTTCATACCATCCACATTCACAATGATTATTACTAACTCTATACTTCTCTCCATCCTATTCTTCCCCATTTATACTATTTTCCTCTCTTTCACCCTCTCCCTCCTTATCACTATTTTGCTTTTGACCATCACCTCCATCAATCTGCCCTCCCTTCTATCAGCCTTTCTTTCCCTAATGTAAAAATATATCCAACTTTTCCTCCTTAAAGATTATGCTGTTTTGCTTAGTAGGTAATTCTTAGTTGTAATTCCAGAGAGTTCCTTTGCTTTCTGGTATATCCTATCAAACCTCCTTTAATTGAGAAACTGCTAAATATTGTCTTATCCTGACTGTGGCTATGTGGTATTCTAATTGTTTCTTTCATTTTAGTATTTCTGTCAAGATGAGATTGATATATTCTTTCAATTTTTATTTTACCCTCTGATTCTAGTATATCATAGAAGTTTTCCTTGATAATTTCTTGAAACATGATATGTAGGATTTTTTAACATTGTTTTAAGGTAGACCAATAATTTTTAAATGATCTGGCTCCATTTTCCAGGTCAGTTGTTTTTCCAATGAGATATTTCACATTGTCTTCTTTTTTTTCTTTTGGTTTTGCTTTATTGTTTCATGATGTGTCATAATGCCATTAACTTCTATTTGCTCAATTCTAATTTTTAAGGAATTATTTTTATCCGTGAGCTTTTGTACCTACTTTCATTAGGTCAATTCTTTTTATTTTATTTATTTATTTATTTTTAGGTTTTTGCAAGGCAAATGGGGTTAAATGGCTTGCCCAAGGCCACACAGCTAGGTAATTATTAAGTGTTTGAGACCGGATTTGAACCCAGGTTCTCCAGACTCAGGGCCGGTGCTTTGTCCACTGTGCCACCTAGCCACCCCAGGTCAATTCCTTTTAAAGAGTTTTTTCTTCAGTTCATTTCCATGTCTCTTTTTTTCCATTTGATCAATTCTGCTTTTCAAGGGCTTCTTCTCTTCTTTTTTTTTTAAGGTTTTTTTGCAAGGCAAATGGAGTTAAGTGGTTTGCCCAAGGCCACATAGCTAGGTAATTATTAAGTGTCTGAGACCGGATTTGAACCCAGGTACTCCTAACTCTAAGGCCGGTACTTTATCCACTACACCACCTAGCCACCCCTACTTCTTCTCTTCTTAAACCTTTTGTACTTCATACCATTTTGTTTACTGGGTTTTTTTTTTTTTATGTTTTTGCAACACAATGGGGTTAAGTGGCTTGCCCAAGGCCACATGGCTAGGTGATTATTAAGTGTCTGAGACCAGATTTGAACCCAGGTACTCCTGACTCCAGGGCCAGTGCTTTATCCACTGTACCACCTAGCCACCCCCCATTGCGCCACCTAGCTGCCCCTGCTGTTTTTTAATGTATCATTTTTTTCAAAATTTTTTGTCACCTTTGTGAAGCTATTGTCTCATTTTTCATAGTTTTTTTGCATCAGTCTCATTCCTCTTCCTAATTTTTCCTCTACCTTTCTTATTTGATTTCCAAAACTCTTTTTGAACTCTTCTGTGTTCTGAGACCAATACATATTTTTCTTGGAAGTTTTGGCTATAGGAGCTTTGACTTTGTTATCTTTTTTCTTAGTAAATATTTTGACCTTCCTGCTTTTTTTTTACACTTCAGCTGAAGGAAAATATATTTTGCTCCAACCTTTTACCTTTACTCTATATGTATCTCTCTGCTTCAAATGAGTTTCTAGTAAGCAGCATATTGTAAGATTATGGTTTTTAATCCACTCTGCTATTTGCTTACATTTTAAGGGAGAGTTCATCCCATGCACATTCAAAGTTATAATTTCCAACTCTTTATTGCCCTCCATGCTATCTTCCTTCTGTTTGTATTTTTCCCCTTTTCCCCCTTTATCCATATTCCCCAAGGTTTTGTTTCTGAATACCACCACCTTGAGTGTATATGCCTTTGCCCTCTTATCTCAACCCCTCTCCCCTTTCCCTTTTCCCCTTCTTCCCTTCCTTCTGTTAGTTCCCCTTTTTCTCCCCCTCCCCATCCCCCCTTCCCTTTTTTCCCTTTTAATGATCGAAAGGTAAGATAAGTTCTAAACTTGATTAAGTGTGTCTAAGTTAACTTTAAGCCAAGCCTGATGAGATGAAGATTCAGGTGGTTCTTACAGCCTCCCTTCTTCCCCTCAATTTCAATAGGTTTTTTGTACCTCTTGATATAATGACATTCACCCCATTCAATCTTCCTCCAATCTCCTTTCCTCCTTACTGACCCCCTTTTTAAGGAGGTATTGTGTTCTAAATCATTCTGAGTCACAGAAAAGTTAGGAGTGTCCATCACTTCTGGCTATGTATGTTCTCTCTAATAGAGTTACAATTCTCAAGAGTTATAAGAATCTTTCTCCCAATTGGGTATGTAGCCAAGTCCATCTTATTGTACAGCAGAGTTTTTTTCATTTTTATTTTACCTTTTTATGTGCCTTCTGTTTGATGTCCAAATTTTTTATTTAGCTCTGGTCTTTTCATCATGAAATCTTGGAAGTCTCCCATTTCATCAAATGTCCATCTTTTTCCCTGGAAGAGAAGTCTCAGCTTTGCTGGGTAATGGATTCTTGGCTACATTCCAAGCTCCCTTGCTCTTTGGGATATCTCATTCCACAGCCTTCGATCCCTTAAAGATGATATGGCCAGGCCCTGTGTAATCCTTACTGTGGCTCCTTGATATTTAAATATTTTCTTTCTGGCTGCTTGCAGTATTTTTTCCTTTTATCTGATAGTCCTGGAATTTGGCCACAGCATTCCTTGGTGTTTTCATTTTTGGAGGGATTGATGTATTCTTTCAATAACTATTTTGCCCTCTGGTTCCATGATATCAGGACAATTTTCCATTACTAAATCCTGTGATATTAAGTCCAGGCTTTTTTTCTCTCTTCAGTGTTTTCAGGAAGGTCTATAATCCTCAAATTCTCCCTTCTTGACCTGTTATCAAGGTCACTGGTTTTGCTGGTGAGGTATTTTACATTTTTTTCTATTTTTTCAATCTTTTGGTTTTGTTTAACACCATTTTGTTGTCTCATGTAGTCATTAGTTTCCACTGATTCCATTCTTTTTTTAAGAGAAGAAGATTTTTCTTCATTTATCTTTTTCAGCTCCTTTTCCACTTGGTCCATTCTATTTTTGAAGGAATTTTCTATTTGCCCAAATGTGGTTTTGGGAGAATCATTTTCTTTTTGCATTTACCCAATCGAAGATTTGAGAGAGTTATTCTCAATTTGTATTTGTACAATTGTATTTTCCAAGGATTTGTTTTCTTGTTGCATGATCATAATTTTCTCTTGCAAAGTGTTAATTTTCTCTTGAGCTTCTTTTCCCAGTTTTTCCAATTGATTTTTAAAGTCCTTCATGATTTCTTCAAGAAACTCTTTCTGGTCTGGGAACCAATTCATATTCTCCTTAGCAGTGCTAGATCTCTTTGGGTTAAAATCTGTCTCTTCTTAGTATTTCTCCATGGACCCCCTTTTTCTCTGGCCTTTTTTCATTTTGTGTTGGGGAGGAGGAGCTGGCTCTCAGAGGTTTGCTTTTGAAGATCCTAGAGGCTTTGTTCACTTGGCTTAGTAATTCCAAGGGCCAGCCAGTAGGGGGTGCTGGTTGCTTTTTCTAGAGTGAGGCCCTCAGCAACAGGGTCTGAGTTGACCTTGAATGCTGGGCTGGGCCCTGGGGGAGAGAATTAATCTCTTTTTGTTGAGTGAACTCTGTTGCCCTGAGGGTGTGATTGTTTGTTCTGGGCAAAGGGCTCAGTTGAATGTATGGAGCTCAGGTCCCTGGCCCAGCTGGTTGTTCTCCTGACTTGCTCTGAAACTGTGCTGGAACTTACCCTCCTGGAGCAACTCTTCCCCAGGCTGCAGCTAAAGTTGAATCTCACGCCCACCACTCACCAAAGTCTCTAAAGCTGAGGCTGGCCCTCTGGTTTCCCCCAGCTACTGTCCCTGTGCTGATCCTCTGCTCTTATCACCAGGTTGACCTATGGTCCTCTGAGATAGACCTTTTTGGTAAGTGTTCTTCTCCTAGATTCTCTTTCTGGGTTTTCTTGACAAAATTTCTGTTTAGAGGTTTCTCTCATGTTATTTCTGAGGGGAAAGAGAGAGCACCTAACGCAGTACCTGTCTTCTCTCCATCATCTTGGCTGGAAGTCAGGAAAATAACATTTTCAAAATAATGAGACAGAAAATAATGATCAGAAATGATTTTTCAAAGTGCTAGGAAAGAAGAGTTTCTAGTAGTGGTTATGTCCAAGATTTGATCACCTCTGTGTCTGACTGAGGTAGAATAGAGTTGGGCAACAAAGCAACTAAGGACTGTGTGGAACCAGAAGGTCAGGAGGTTCAAAGGGAAGTAGAAAAGACAGACAGTGAGCAGATCTTGAACTCCCTGATAAAAGAGAGAGAATTATGAAGAGGCTAGATTACCAGAATAAAAGAATTCACAATGAATGATAGGCAGTGGAAGTGAATCTCAAAAGAGGTGAGGCTTCTAAATGGGGTCATAAAAATGGTAGTCTGAAAGAAGCATCATCTAGCCCTGGAGAGTCTGTTGAGAGATAAATGTCTTTGGGGAGAAATCAAGGCTCCTGTGAGTGCCAGAAAATGGAGAGTATAAAGGAAGATATGTTAGACAAAAGGGATTTCCAGATTCCAGAGCATGGAGGTGGATAGAAACTGAATAGAGCAGGGCTGAGAATGAAGCTGCTCTGGAAACAGGAATTCCAACTCAGCAAAAATGGATCTTAATGACAAGAGATAAGGGGAGTGGGAGGTGGGAATCTGTCACAGGACCAGAGAGGCATCTATTGATTAGAATATCATATAGATAAGGGCACAAGCCGGAAGGGCTTTGAGAATAGTCCTTCAGAGACCCCTGCTGTGGAAGCCTCTAATCTCAGGCAATTCATGACATGGAAAGATGGTTTTTCTTTAGTCTGCAGTGGCTGGAGTTGTCTTTTGTCTGTTTATTATTCAGCAAGGGAAAGTTGAGTAGAACAGACTTTCTAGATTTTAATGGCAGCAGGGAGGCCTCTGCAATGCAGGAGGTTTCTAATTCCAGTCAGTTCATGGCCTTGGCAGCAGGACTTCCTTAGAGATCACTTAGTTCAATCATCTGATGTAATGAAAAAGAAACTTGATGTTTGTAAGGTTAAAGAGTTGTATACAAAGTCACAAAGTCAATGAGAAGAACCAGGTGTAGATTATCTCTTCAGCATCCCAGTTAAAGAATTATTATCTTGTCTTCATCATCTTCCCAAATGATGTGAAAAATTTTTCTTGATTTTAGGCAGGTCAGTGCCCTCACTGATTCTTCACTTAAGATCCACTGACAGAGTCTGTGAAAATGCAAAGAAGTTTTGAGTTGATTTTTTTATGTAGCCCTGAGGGCTGTGCCTCTAGTCACTGCTGCCCCCCACCTTTGTTCCCTTTTTTCATGTCTGTGATTTTAAATGTGTGTGTGTGTCTGTAGGATGGTTTTTAAAAACCAATCATTTATACCTGAAATAGGTTTCTGATATGCCTTCCAATGCTCTCCTTAAACCTAGCTCATTGACAGTCAGGAGACCTTGTCTGCATGGACTTCAAAAGGGGCAGCAGAAGCTGGACTAAATCTCCCCCACCTAGGGGAGCCTAGACAGATGGTTGGTCCTACCCCTTTAAAAAAAAAAAGTCACATGTATAAATACTAAAAGGTTGGGGGGGGGGCAGACTGTGGCTACAGAACAGTTTATATGAAAAATATATGGGATAGTAAGTTCTTATGAGTCCATAGTGTGACAATTCAGACAAAATGGCCAATGTGAATTTTGGCTTCATTAAGAGAAGCAAAGGGACAGCTAGGTAGCACAGTGAATAGAGAACCCACCCTGAAGTCAGAAGGACCAGAGTTCAAATTCAACCTCACACATTTAATAATTACCTAGGGCAAGTGAACTTGGGCAAGTCACTTAACTAAAACTAAAGAGAGATTGAGAGAGGTAGAGTCAGAGGCACAGAGACATAATGGCACAGAATATAAAAGGAGAGTGGGGGGGGGACTCATTTTAGAAAAGACTGAGAACCCAAGGACATTCATAGGAAGATGATTAGGATGTGGGGAGGTGGGGAAATAAGGAAGGAATGAAGTCATTTTTAAGAACCAACTATGTGCCTGTGTTAGGTAATTTACTTAGTGTATCTCATTTAATTTAATTTTATCTAATATAGTCTCTGTAAAGTAGGTATGATTGTTCTCCCCACTTTACATTTAAGGAAACTGAGGCAAATGGAGGTAAATTGACTTTCCCCTAGGTCATACAGTTAATATGCATCTGAGGCCATATATGACCCCAGGTTTCTTCCTAACTCCAAGCCTAGTGTTCTTTCCATGGCAGTACCTAGCAGCCTTCCTGATTGTTCTGTGTGTGTGTGGTGGTGGGGGGGGGGAGTTCAGATAAAGAGGTTGGGAAGTGGGGGATGGAAGGGGCAGGGATATGATCCCTGAATTTCAGTATTTGAAGGCTATTCATGGGAGGGTTTCACTTTTTTGGTTTTTATTTCATTGTTCTACTGGTGGAGAGATAGTGGGAAAAATAATGAATAATTTAATCTCTCTCTCTCTCTCTGTGTCTCTGTCTCTCTCTCTCTAGTCAATACTTCTTTCAAAGGATCTTAAAAGTACTAGAGAGGGGGCAGCTCTGTGGCACAGTGGATAGAGCACTGACCCTGGAGTCAGGAGTACCTGAGTTCAAATCCGACCTCAGAAACTTAATAATTACCTAGCTGTGTGGCCTTGGGCAAGCCACTTAACCCTATTGCCTTGAAAAAAAACCTACAAAAACAAAAAGTACTAGAGAGGCCTGATTAGGTACAGGTTGAACTTGACCAGTTATGTCAAGCTCAAATAAAAATGAATTCCTGAAGACCACATACTGATTTAGAAAATGACAAATTAACATTATTTGTGCTGTATTATATTTTTATTTAATGTTAAATATTCCCACCTGAATCTGCTTGGGACCCTGGGAAGTATATTGACCCCAAGTTTGGCCCCTCTGGACTAGATGAGGTACAGATGGTTTTTGTCCTCACATATAAGCACTATTATGGCAGCTATCCTTAACAGTTCCTTCAAGACCCTTATTCCAGGGGGACCCAGCCTTCTCTCACTAGACACAGACTTTCCTTTATGAAAAGAAGCTAGAGAGAACAGTGAGACAGGAAGATGTCTCAGGTGAAGGGGCTGGACCAGAGGAAGGGGACATTTGTCATTGGATTGAACAAGATGGAAGTGGACTCTCCTTTGAGCAAACCAACTCAGGCAGAAGTGAATGAGAAAGGAAGTCTCCCCTACATGAAATGTCCTGCAAAAATGGAAATGTCTTAGAATCCAACTAGTAATACAGTATCAGACTGGCTGACTCTGAGGTCTGGCTCCAACTTTCCCTGCTAAGAGTTCATGTTGTGGTTCCAATTAAAAAAAAATCTGGAAACTAATAGGGTTCATCAAATTAGGAATGACCCAACAAGTTATGGTGTACTAATATAATGGAATATTGTTATACTCTAGGAACTGGTGAAGGGGATGCAAAAAAACCTAGGAAGATTTATGTGAACAGATTTGGAGTAAAGTGAGCAGAACTAGGAAAGCAGTTTGTACAATGATCAACATGAACAATGACAATTATAAAAACAACTCTGAAAGACTTTAGAACCCTGAATGACACAATGAACCACCACAATTTCAGAAGATTCAGGATGAACCACACTGCCTACCTTCCAACAAGGAAGGTGACATAATTCCCAAAGTAACCTAATCCTAAACACTTGGGTATTGGCATGGGGAAGGGAGTGATAAAGGGAAATAAGATGAATTATTTGTAATTGAAAAATTAATTAAAAAGTTGAGTTCTTTTGTTTTTTCCTGCCATTTATTTTAGCTTTTACCTTTTTTCACCCTAATGCCTGTGGAACATCTTTGAACTCGAGGGACTCACTTTAGTGTTTGTAGTGTGTAATTCTGGTTTTCAAAGGCCTCACACAGCTGCTTTATTTCTTCATCATCATCCACATCAGATGTCAGCTCCAAGGTTTTTAGGCTCCCCCTACTACAGATAACATGGAGGATATCTTGAAGATAAGAGGGAGATCACAGAAGCACAACCTAAAGGAAAAGGACAACCAAATTAAAAATGACAATTTCATTTCTCTGGAATCATTCATTTTCTGGGAAAGAAATCAAATTCACAGACCCTTTAGAACCACCCTCAGGTAAAAGAGCAAGAGAAAGAATATGTTTTGTTGGAGCCCAAGTATTTGTTATATGGACCATTTTCCTTTTCTCCAATTTGTTATATGGACTTTATTTTTCCTTTTCTCCAAAAGAGTAAGGTGAGAAGGTGAGTAAGTGGTGGGAAAAATTCAGATAGTGGATGAAAAAGGGGAAAAGTTACTGAGTCATCTTTTTAAAAAAATGAAAAGAAAAAAAGTCCAGAAAGAAGCATAATCAGGACAGTTTTGAAAACCACAGACTAATCTTAAGCATTTAAAAATAAAATCTGGCTCTACATAATAGAGTTCCTCAATTTCATGCATAATTCCCATTTTTCTATTCTATTATATGTGATAGAAGTCCATACCATTTTGTGTTTATTAGATTTAGAAATTTTAAAAAAGAATTCATCAGATAAAATGGAAATGATTTGTTTTGCTTTGCTTTTAACGGCCCTCTCTGAAAGTTAATGACCAAATAAGGGAGAGAGAGGATCATAAAAGTTTAAATGTAAATTTTGATTAAATAAAATAATTTTTTTAATAAACAAAACCAATGAAGCTAAAATTATGGGAGAAAACAATAGGGCAAAAGAATCTTGGGATTAATTTTGTCTGATAAAAGTCACTTGGGGTCATTTTCATGTCTGACCAGCCAGAGTATGTTTCCATCCTGTCATCAGTCCTCTCTGGATCCACACTTCCCTCATCCCAAATCAGATACTCAACTCTCCCCCATACACTCTTGCTATAGAATTCTGAAGGAGTCAGCAACAAACTCCTATGGTGAAGTCATGGTGCTTTTTCATGGCATCTAGCAATAATATTGCTGTCACCCAAGAAAAAGACACCCACAATTTCTCTGCGTTCCTCCAACTGACAAAAATGTAGATAAAAAGTTAAAGAACAAAACAGTTACCACACATTACAGGCAGCAAAAGAAGACAGAGCAAGATGAACTACATAGGGAGTACAGTGGAGTACAGAAGAATGAAGGTTTGAAAGAGATGGCAGATGCTTTGAGCTATGGGATCTAGTAATTAAAGGACTTCATAGAAGACATTCAGAAGACCTAGGAAAAGAGGAAAACTTCCCAAATTGACTGGCCAAAGGCAAATGTCTGAAGCCACATTTGGACTCAGGTCCTCCTGACTCCAGGGCCAGTGTTCTATCCACTGAACCACCCTCTTGTGCTGTTTTGATCAATAATTTCTTTTGTAGTAAATGTGAAAAAAAATGATCACATGGTCATTATTAAAGAAATATTTAAATTTATAAGACTTAGTCATTCTTCAATAGATAAATGATCAAAGGAAATAAGCAGATAAGTAAAAATAATATTTTATTTTCTCCCAATTAAAAACAAAAAACAATTTTCATTCTTTCAGCTCTGAATTGAGAGAAAATAAAATTTCTTTCTTCCTTTCTTTCTTCCTTTCTTCATTCCTCCCTTCCTTCCTTCCTTCCTTCCTTCCTTCCTCCTTCCCTCCCTCCCTTCCTTCCTTCCTTCCCCCTTCTTTTCTTCCTTCCTTCCTTCCTTCTTTTCTTTCAACACATCACAACCTTGAATATCTATGCACTTTGGCCCAGAGGTCCACTATTGGAAAATTTTAGAATAATACTGAATAGGAAGTTTAAAATAATGCTTTAAGACAGCTTCACATAGACTTTAGCAAATGGTTTGACACAATCCTCAAGTTATTCTTCTGAAAAAATGTGGAGAGAAGTGCACTAAGCAATAACAATAGCAAAATTTAGACCCAGAAATAAGCAAAGTGCCAAACTCAAAGTGCAATCATTATTGTTGCCATGTCATTTTATAAGAAGACCTCCATGGGATTGCCCTAGAGAGTTGTATATGACCCTAAATTGTTTATCATTTTCTCAATAGCTTGAAGAGAGACATAAGTGTCATCTTTATTAAATGTTTAGATAACATAGTACTTGAATGAAAAAAGCAGAGAATGTTTGAATCCAAAATTATCTTGTTAGGCTAGAATATTGCTCTGAATATACTAAAAATATTATATAATAGAAGGTAAAATAAATTCAAATATTTAATCCCAAATAGGGATTAAATAACTGATTTCACAAATAAAATTTTAGATATTGACATCATTTTACAGAATGCTTTAAGATCTGCAAAGTACTTTTTTATATATATGATATCTGATTTGATCACTTAATATGACAAAAAAGTAATAATAAGCTCAGTGTGCATGGCAGCCAAAAGAACAATTTGATTTTTGGCTTTATGAAGAAATAATTTTCCAGAGCAGAGGATAGAACCCTGATCAGGTCAAATCTGAAATAATATGGTGAGTTCTGGGTATCACAATGTGGCCAGGATACTGAAATTCTTAACAGCACCCAGAAAATGACATGCAGAGTAGGGGAAAGAATTGGAGACTATGCCACATGTTGACCTTACCAAATACTTTCCAGGGGCTTTTAGTTCTATAATAAAACATAATTTCTTTGGCCTAGCAAGATCACCTCCATGAAATTCACCACTGCTTTTCTTTTCTGCAACATTTCCTATGCCTGACTGTTATAAGCTATTCTTATCAAATGGGCAAGCCACCTATTTCCTTTATAAGACATTCAGTCTTCTACTTCCAGGTTTCTACAAAGCTGATCTCCCCAGAACAGGAATGAACTTCCTCTTCTGCCCGGAAAGCACTATGTAACTCCATAATCCAGGATTCTTGACTTGGACTTTGTCCATCCTCATACATCCCAGTGAGTCACCCACCTCCCGGCCTTTGTCTTCACCCCAAGGTCTTTTCAAGTAGCCTTGAATAAGCATGGATCCAGGACTCCTACTTTTGTTCTCTTTGCTCAAGAATATTCACAGATCTGCATTAGCTCTGGATGCAAGCTAACTGGCCTCCTCTCTTGTCATCATTTAAATGTCTTCCTAGACAGCCTTGCATGAGCCTCACTTCCAGACCTCCTTAGCCTGTCTTCACTTCAATACTTTCATAAGGTTCTAGAGACCATTTGTAGTCCATTTTCTACCTTTAATTTCTAGTCTCCCAGGAATCTTTATTTGCTGAGAGGTGGGCTTCTGGTCCTCACAGAACACAATAGGATGTCATGGGGCTCAAAGAAGAGTTTTGAACACTTTAATAAACACCAACCTTTCTTAAGATTCCCCTCTACAGTCACTGATTCTCTGCCTGGACTGATTCCTTCATCAATGGTTTACATATTCCCACTCCATCATATTGTCCCTATGTTAGTGATTCTCAACACCAGTGGATTATATACAATCCTGTCCCCCCACTGCCCACTTTCTCATGTCAGTCTCTTCAATTCAACCCTGCAAACATTGACTTCAGATCTACATCCTATCTATTTTGATCTCTAGAATTAATGATCTAAAATTACCAACCTTTTTCATCTTAAAACTTTTCCTTTCTTATTCCCTCTGTCTTTTGGTTCTCACTAGTTATGCCACCCTTTCCAATGCCAGTTCTGCTTTCAATTGTTACTGTACCAACTTATTTGTCATAAATGCTCCTTGATAAACACTATCACTCCCAGATTCTCCCTCTATCAGAACCACAAAATAAGCCTCTCCTCCTTTAAGAAAGAGGTTATTCACTGCCATTCCATTACAGTTGCAATGCAAATTAAATGAAAATTTGTTACCAATTCAAAATTCTGGTACTGTTTTCAGCATTCTCTCTGAACCTTCCTCTTCTCCTTCCCCTTCATTTGCAGCCCCTTATTTCCTCACTGAGTTGTTTGCTTGACTCTACTATTCTTCACTACAACTCATATCCTCAAAATTAAGGACATCAAAAGAAGTGCCAATACTCTTCAAATACTCTTATATTTCTCTTCTTTGGTCTAGTCTCTTCTTTGGTGCTAATTCTCCACTCTATTTCATTTAAACAGAGATGGACTCACATCCTTGATCATTCCACATCCATTTTTATGGACTCTGAAATTCCTTAGACAAGTTTGAATGGGGAGAATTCTTAGATAATGGGAATAACAAAAGAGAAAATAGCTCATGAAACTCAAAAAAGTTTTTGTGTGAACAGAATTAATATGATTGGAAGGGTAGACATTGGCTTAATGTTTTGCATTACTTTTAGTGGCAAATATCATTTATGGGAACATCCAAAATAAATGTGCATGTATATAAATACACACCATGGAAGGAACAGAATTATCTGATTTAAATCATTGTCCATGAATAAGTGGTCAAAGGAGGTGAAGAAATATCTCTCTAAAAAAGAGATTACAAGTCATCCTCTCTATATATTTATATTATCCTCTATAAAGATTGCAACAAATTACTACTAATACAAGAAATGCAGAATAAAATAATTCAAAGTAAAATAGCAAAAATGAAAAAAAGATAGGAAAAGTCAATAGTAGAGAATTGTAGAAAGTTAGCATCACTAATTCACTACTGAGGGAAGCAGTATGACAGTTATGGAAAGTCCACTGAGAATGATGCTCCAAAGTGGTGACTTTGCACAGTTCCCCCTTATTTAGCTCCAAATTATTTGCATATCATGGCATCACCTCCCTAACATACAATGGTCCTTCTTAAGAACAAAGGTCAACAACCTCTGAGTAATAGGAGCAGCCCCTTTCACGGTAAATTAGGCTCCTTTCTTCCTTCCTTCCTTCCTTTTCCTTCCTTCCTTCCTTCCTTCCTTCCTTCCTTCCTTCCTTCCTTCCTTCCTTCCTTCTTTCCTTCCTCCCTTCCTTCCTCCCTTCCTTCTTCCTTTCCTCCCTCCCTTCATCCCTTTCTTCCCTCCCTCCTTCCTTCCCTCCTTCATTCCTTGACTTTTCATTCCTTCCTTCCTTCCTTCCCTCCTTCCTTCTTTTCCCTCCAAAGTGCAAAATATCCACTTTGACCCAGAGATCAACTGGTCATCACAAGGAAAATTTAAGAATATCTTACTGAGATTGCTAGTGAAGAAAGAAAATGGAAGTGGTGAACACAAAGGGCAGGCAATGCTTCAATGAGATCAGGCCATGCCAGATATTTCCTTTTGTTGCTAGCTTTTTCAAACTCAGAGATAAAGGTCATGCTACAGAAGGATTTTAGCAAATTGTTTCATACAAATGTCATATTATTCTTCTAGAAAATAAGGGGAGAATTGGGTTAAGCAAAAGTAAATTTAGATTTGTAAATGAGTGATGCCAGATTCAAAGAGTAATCTTTGATATTTCTATCTCTGAAAGGAGATCTTCAAAAATTGCCATAGATTTTAAACATGTGTTTGTTCACAGTTGGTCGGTGATTTGGAGAGACATAGGATGTATCTTTATTGACTATGAAGATGATAAAATACTTCCATGCAATAAGAAGAAAATATTAAGACCTAAAAATATCTTTCTCAGGTTTTTTGGCTTTGTGCAAGGCAGGGGTTAAGTGGCTTGCCCAAACATCTGAGACTAGATCCTGACTCCAGAACCAGTGTTCTGTTCACTGCACCTCCTAGTTGCCCCCAATCCAAAAATATTCTCAAAGGCTAGAATATTACTCTGAACATAGTAGATAATATTTAATAAAAACTGATATTAATTCAAAGACAAATTAAATCATTGACTTTATAAATAAAATTTAAAAATGATAGTATTTTATAGAATGCTTTGTCTGCAAAGTATTTTATATATATATTTTCTGTTATGTTCATTTGACATATATGTTAAGACAACAGTTTATATGAGAAAGGTATGGGTTTCCTAGGAAATTCAAAGTTCAGCATGCATATAGAGAATGATATCACAACCCAAAGTGATTTCTCTTCAGAAGCAAGTGATAGAGCCTTGTTCAGATTAAAATTGAAATACCAAATTGAGTTCTCTAAACAACAATGATTTTAGGACATTGAAAATCTAATATTCACAAAATAGCAAACACTGAGAAGAAATTGGAGACCATACCCCATGAGAATTTACTGAAGAAAATGGCAATGTTCAGTCTAGAGAAGAGACAACTCAGGGCAAAATAAGAGTGACCTTCAAATATTTCAAGGGTTGTCATATAAAAAGGAATTATACTTGTTCTTTATTGTTTTTAAGTCTTTCTTGTAAGTTTTTCCTCAGCTTGACCCTGCATATATTGGCTCCAGATCTACACCCCATTGATGCTAATCTCTGCACTTTGGAGGGAAAAGAAGGAAGGAGGGAAGGAAGGAAGGAAGGAAGGAATGAAAAGTCAAGGAAGGAAGGAGGGAAGGAAGGAGGGAGGGAAGAAAGGGATGAAGGGAGGGAGGAAAGGAAGAAGGAAGGGAGGGAGGAAGGAAGGAAGGAAGGAAGGAAGGAAGGAAAAGGAAGGAAGAAAGGAGCCTAATTTACCGTGAAAGGGGCTGCTCCTATTACTCAGAGGTTGTTGACCTTTGTTCTTAAGAAGGACCATTGTATGTTAGGGAGGTGATGCCATGATATGCAAATAATTTGGAGCTAAATAAGGGGGAACTGTGCAAAGTCACCAGTCTCATTTTCTCCCTTTCCTTAGGACAGAGTGAAAGGGATAGGAGTATTAAGAATGTGAAAACTGAACCTGGACTGGACAGAGTTTCCACTCTCCATTCCATGATCTGTGTTGCTCACTCTTCCTCATGTACTACTGTCCCTAATGCCAAGCAGAACATTTGCAGAGATAACATGTGGGAACTCACCTCAATGTTTGAATATTACTGTTTGGGTTTCCCAAGATCTTAAGCAGTAGGTTGTTATCCTCCTCCTCCTTCACAAAGAAATTTTTAGTCAAATCCAGGTATTTCAGACTTTTATTTCTATTAAGAGCAGAGCAGAGATTCTGGAAACATTTAGGACCATAGTCACAAAACCCTAAACTGCAGGAGAAAACATAATTAGAGGAAAACTGGTCAATTCAATTTTCTATGATTAATTCACTTCCTGTCATTCTCTGGGGAATGGGAAAAACATATCTATTTTATTATCACCATCTTTTCTCATCTTCTGTTCAGTGGTATGAATGTAGTTTCTTTAACAATGGTTACACTCTGCCAAATAACAACATTTTTAGTGCTATTGATGATGTTTGTCCTTCATTCTTGAAGAAGACTATTGACATCAGGGAGGTGATGCCATGACAAGAATAGGAATTAGACTGGACTGAGGGGGAACTGTGCTAAGTCTCCAGCCTCATTTTCTACACCAGAGCCATCTGGATCCAGTGGCCAGATATAAGTCAGGATGACTGGAGATCCTCTGAAGGAGAGGCAATCATGTTTAAGTGACTTGTCCAATGTCACACTGCTAGCAAGTGTCCATTGTCTGAGGCTGGATTTGAACTCTTCTCTCCCTGACTCCAAAGGTAGTTCTCTAACCCCTGCACCATCTATTGCTAATTGAAAAACAAATAGAGAAGTATACCAATAGACTGGAATAAATAAAAAGTAATAATAAACAATTAAATTCAATAATAAATCTTCAATAAACACAAAAATATAAATTACTCATAAAAGAACTCCCTGTATTTAAAAAAAATGGCTTGCAATTTTGGCAAAATAAGATCTAGAACAACATTTAGCAAATACTCATAATTATTTCAAATGATATATATATATATATATATATATATATATATATATATATGAGGTCTTAATATTCAAGACAAAAAGTTTACATTTTAAATAATGTTTTAAAAAAGATAATCAAACCAAAAATTGTACAACTATGAAGAGGACAGAATTTATAGAAAGCGAGAATATCAAAAGAGAAAATAGGTCATGAAACTGAAATGGTTTTGTATTATTGGAATTCATGATATAATAGGAAGGTACTGTTTTCCTTTGCTTTTGGCAGCAAATATCTGATAAGGGATTAACAACATCCAAGATAAACATAAATACATGCATATATACACAAGTACATATATGGAAGGAACAACATTTAAGTCACTGGCCATAAATAAGTGGTTAAAGGAGATGAAGAAACTTCTCTTAAAATAGAAATTGCAAACTTTCCTCTCTCTCTCTCTAGCTATCTATATATTAACATTTATAATGGACTGGACCAATTACTACTGAGAAAAATGTATAATAAATTAATTCTGAGACAAACTACCAAAAATGGAAAACAAAAAGAAAAGCCAATATTGGAGAACAGTGGAAAAGTTACCCTCACTAATTCAAAACTGAGGGAAGCACTATGGAAAGTTATGGAAAGTCAATTGAGAAGGAAGCTAACAAAGGACTAAAATATCTATACATTTTGACCCAGAGATCAACTGGTCATCACAAGGAAAATTTAAGAATATCTTACTGAGATTGCTAGTGAAGAAAGAAAATGGAAGTGGTGACCACAAAGAGCAGGCAATGCTTCACAAAATCAGGTCATGCCAGATATTTCCTTTTGTTGCTAGATTTTCCAAACTCAGAGTAAAAGTCATGCTACAGAAGGATTTTAGCATACTGTTTCATACAAACATCATGCTATTGTTCTAGAAAATAAGGGGAGAAGTGCATTAAGCAAAAGTAAATTTAGATTTGTAAGTGGGTGAAATTCCAGATTCAAAGAGCAATCTTTAGTATTTCTATCCCTGAAAGGAGGTCTCCAAAAATTGCCCCAGAGAGTTGACTTTAAGAAATGGTTTGTTTACATTTGGTCTATGATCTGGACAGAGACATAGGAAGGAAGGAAGGAAGAAAGGAAGAAAGGAAGAAAGGAAGGAGCCTAGTTTACCAAATGTGAGGTATTTCAAGGTATTTCAAGTATTTCAATGGTTGTCACAATAAAAAAAGGAATTATGCTTGTTCTTTGTTATTTTTAAGTCATTTTTTCAGTTGTGCCTGACTCTTCAGGAACATCCACTTGGAGATTTCATGGCAGAGATACCAAAGTGACTTGCCATTTTCTTCTTTATTTATTTTATTTTATTTTGTTTTTGCAAGGCCATGGATTAAGTGACTTGGCCAAGGTCACACAGCTAGGTAATTATTAATTGTCTGAGGCTGGATTTGAATTCAGGTTCTTCTGACTCCAGGGCCTGTGTTCTATCCACTACTCCACCCAGCTGTCATCACTTCTCTTTTTTGGTCTTTAGTTTTGTGTACTCATGAGACACTGTGACAAAAAAGGACAAGGGATATAGAGCTTGCACATACCTAGGCATACCTACGTCC
Source organism: Macrotis lagotis (assembly GCF_037893015.1). Classification (NCBI taxonomy): domain Eukaryota; kingdom Metazoa; phylum Chordata; class Mammalia; order Peramelemorphia; family Peramelidae; genus Macrotis; species Macrotis lagotis. The sequence goes on along the minus strand of NC_133658.1, from coordinate 837,104,298 downwards.
AACTATAAAGGTCTAGTTTAAGAGTATGGATGAGGAACAATAGAAAGACCTTGGGATGAGAAGGGACATAATCATAATGGTCCTTGAAAGAATTTATTTAGCCTGATGGATATAGAGTGATGGTGATGACAATGGTTTGATGACAATGATATTAATCTACAGTGATTTTGAAGAGGTCACTGTAATTGAAAAAGTTGAATAACTAGGTGGTCCACTTAAAGGGAATGACCAACATGAATATCAGACTCCCTGAGAAGAATGCCAGAGAATTTTCAAGAAAGAATGATGGTACCATAAGGTCCATAATTGAAGAATTTTTTAAAAAGTTATCTAAAATATTATTGATAAAATCAACATTGGATGAAATGAACAATATGTGGAGATATATGAATAGGTTGTAATCTCCTTGGAGAAGAATTAAGTACAATATCACTTTCTTTAAATGTATTTTCCTGTTCATCCTCACTCCTAGATCCTTTCCTTGAGATTTCAGACATTTACACTTTCCCATGGTCAACATTTTTATCCAGTTAATTATTCCAAAGTAGATTATTTAGAGTGGTTATGGATCAATTTCACTCAACAGGCTCTGCAGACTTCTAGTGTTTGATGCTGATTAATATTATGTCATCTGAAAAAGATTTACCCGATAGAAATTAGTTCCCAGAGGAAATTCTTCATCCTTTGGGGGGGGGGATCTCATCTGAACAAGCTCCATGACAGAAGCAAACAATTCTGATCAGTAGAATTCCCTATTTTATACCTCATTCTCCCTCTTGTTATGTCTACCTCAATAACATCTTTCACCTACATCTTCTCATCTTTTTTTTTAATACAGTTCTATGTCAGACATCAATAATATTTACTTGGATTACTGCATAACCAATTTTTCTTCCATGTTTCTACAAAGTTGATCACCCCAAGTCAAGAAAGAACTTCCTCCTCTCTTTTGCTCAGGAAGCAGAATACTTCTTTGAATTTTATCACTTAAGAGTCTTCCAAGTGAGTCTCCTACCTCTTGGCCTTTGTCTTTATGCTAATGTGTTTTCAGGCAGTCTAGAATTAGCCCTTGATCTCAGATTCCTGCTTGTGGTCACTTTGATTAAGAAACTTTCCTGATCTGAATTACATCTGGATCCAGACAGACTTGTCTTCAACCAAATATCTCCCTAGAGAGCCTTTTATGAACCCTAGATCCAGACCTCCTTGGAATGGCTTCACTTCAGGACTTTCAGGAGTGTGCTAGAGACCATTCCAAGTTCTATTCACCAAGACCCACTCTCATAACTTTCTCCTCAATTTGACCCTGCATATATTGGCTCCAGATCTACACCCCATCGATGTTACTCTCTGCAATTAGGAGGGAAAAGAAGGAAGAAGGGAAGGAAGGAGTGAAGGAGGCAAGGGACAAAGGAGGGAAGGAAGGAATGAAGGAAGGAAGAAGTGAAGGAAGGAAGGAAGGAGGCTAGGAATGAAGGAGGCAGGGAAAGAAGAAAGGAAGGAGGGAAGGAGGGAGGGAAGGAGGAGGGAGGAATGGGGAGAAGGGAGGGAGGGAGGAAGAAAGGGAGGGAAGAATGAAGGAAAGGATGGAAGGAAGGAAGGAAGGAAGGAAGGAAGGAAGAAAGGAAGGAAGGAAGGAAGGAAGGAAGGAAGGAAGGAAGGAAGGAAGGAAGGAAGGAAGGAAGGAGCCTAGTTTACCATGAATGAGGCTGCTCCTATTACTCACATGTAAATGATTTGTAGCTAATTGAGGGGGAACTGATCAAGTCACCAGGTTCAGTTTCTCCTCTCTCCTTAGGGCAGAGTGAAAGGGATAGGAGTGCAAAAATGTGAAAACTGAACCTGGATTGGACAGACAGTTTCCACTCTCCATTCCACAATCTGTGTTGCTTCACTCTTCCTCATGTACTATTGTCCCTGATGCCAGGCAGACCATCTGCAAAGATAAGATGTGGGAACTCACCTCAGTGTTTGAATATTACAGTCTGGGTTTCCCAAAACATTACACAGAAAGTTGATATCCTCCTCCTCCTTAAAGGAAGTTTCACCCAAATTCAGGTTTTTCAGATTTTTATTGATATAAAGAGTAGAGCAGAGATTCTGGAGACATTTAAGATCATAGTCACAAGCCTGTAAACTGTAAGGAAAAAATAATCAAAGGAAAACTGGTCAATTCAATTTTCTGTGATTAATCCACTTCCTGTCTTTTTTTCTGGACAATTCTAAAAACACATCTATTTTATGATCACCATTTTTTCTCATCTTCAGTATGAATGTAGTTTCTTAAATAATAGTTATACTCTTCCAAATAACAGAATTTTTAGATATATTTATTATAGTGCAAGAATTTTCAAAAACTATTTAGTGCTTATTGATAATGTTTGTCCTTAATTCTTGAAGACCATGATATCAGGGAGGTGATGCTATGACGAGGACAGGAATTAGATTGGACTGAGGGGCTGCTGTGCTAAGTCACCAGTCTCATTTTCTACTCCAGAGCCATCTGGATTCAGTGGCCAGATATGATTCGGGATGACTGGAGATTCCCTGGAGGAAAGGTAATCAGGGTTAAGTGACTTGCCCAAAGTCACACAGCTATTATGTGTCTGTTGTCTGAGGTTGGATTCGAACTCTTTTCTTCCTGACTCCAAGGGCAGTGCTCTAACCAGTGCACATCTATTGCTAATTGAAAAAAAAAATAGAGAAGTATAACAATAGACTGGAAAAAATAAAAGAAAATGAGAAAGAATTAAATTCAATAATAAATCTTCAATAGACACAAGAAGCTAAATTACTCATAAAAGAACTCCCTATATTTAAAAAAATTGTTTGCAAAATTGGTCAACATTTCAACAAAATAAGTTCTAGAACAACATTTGGAATATACTCCATAATTAGCTCAAATTATATATGGGCTCTTAATATTCAAGGCAAAAAAATGTTTAATGTTTAAACAATTTTTTAAAAAAAGAAAAAAAGAGAATCAAATCAAGAACCTTGCACAACTACGAAGAGGACAGAATTCTTAGAAAGTGGGAATAATGTTTTGCTTTGCTTTTGGTAGCAGATATCTGAGATGGGATTAATATCTAAGATAAACATAAAAATATATGCATATATACACAAATACATATGTGGAAGGAGCAGTATTTAAATTATTGTTGGTAAATTAGTGGTCAAAGGAGATGAAGAAACATCTATCAAAAGAGAAATTACAAACTTTCTTCTCTCTTTATATATATTAACCTCTTTAATTGATTGGACCAATAACTACTGAGACAAATGCAAAAAAATCAATTCTGAGCCAAATCACCAAAAATGTAAAAACAAAAGAAAAGTCGATATTGGAGAATTGCGGAAAGTTAGCCTCAATAATTCTCTAGTGGAGAAAGTGGTAGGACTGTTATGGAAAGGCACTTGCTAATGATATTATCAAATGACTAAAATATCTATACCATTTGGCCCAGAAATCAACTGGGAGTTAGGCATTCCAAGGAAAATTTTAAGATATGTTATTGTGATTGCTAGTGAACATATAAAATGGAAGCACTTCTGCAAGATCAGACCATGGCAGATGATTCTTTTGTTGCTAGTTTCCAAAACTCAGAGGTAATGGTCATGCTGCACACAGATTTTCACAAACTTTTTCATACAAACCTCAGGCTATTCTTCTAGAAAAGGGGGGGGGGGGGAGTGAGCTAAGGAAAAGTAAATTTAAATTCCTAAATGGGTGAAATGCCAGATTCAAAGTGTAATCCTTAATATTCCTATCTCTGAAAGAAGATCTCCAAAAGATTCCCTTAAAGAGTTGACTTTGATTTTATGCTTTTTAACCTTTCATCAATAGCTTGGACAGAGACAAAGATGAATGATATGACACATTGAAAAACCAGACAATGTTAGAATCCAAAAATATCTTGTCAGGGTAGAATATTGCTCTAAACATAGTAAGATAATATTCAATAGAAATTAATATTAATTCAAATGAAATAAATAACTGACTTTATGAATAAAATAAAAAATGATGATAGTACTTGGTTAGGATATTGAAAATCTAATACCCACAAAATAACAAGCACAGTTAGAGAAGTAATTGGAGCCTAGGCCACATGAGAATTTGCTGAAGAAAATGGCACTACTCAATCTAAAGGCAACATGATAAGGTTGTCACATAAATTATATTTGTTCTTTGTTATTTTTAAGTCATTTATCAGTTGTGCCTGACTCTTCAGGAACCTGCATTTGGGGATTTCTTGGCAGAGTTATGGGTGTGGTTTTCCATTTTCTCCTTTAGTTTCTTGGATTCATGAAAAACTGTGGCAAAAGAGGACAAAGGCCACACAACTTGTACATTTGTTCTGCCCCAGATATAACTGTGTCCAAACATAAAGACCAAATTAACAGGGATTTAATTTAATAGGAACCAATGAAAGGACCTTGGGATGAGAAGGGACATAATCTTAATGCTGCTTGAGAGAATTTATTTTGCCTGAGAGAGAGAGATACATGAATGGGTTGTGATCTGCTTGCAAATGCATTCTCCTGTTCATCCCCACTCCTAGAACCTTTATTGAGATTTCAAACCTTTATATTTTTCCATGGTTGACACTTTTTTTTCCCATTTGATTTTTCCGAAACAATGTGTAGAATGGTTATGGATCTCACTGAGCAGTATCTAAGTTTTCTAGTGATTGGTACTCATTAATATGATGTCATCTGAAGAAGATCTAACTGATGGATGTTAGTACTTAGAGGAAATCCTTCTTCCTTTTGGGCCCTACTTTGAACAACCTCCATGCCAGAAGCAAACAATTCTGATGAGCAGAATTCCCTATTTTATGCCTCATTCTCTCTCGTTATGTCTATTTCTATAACATCTTTCACCCACATCCCTATATCGTCACTTATGCAATTGTATGAGAGATATTAATAATATGATTTGGATTACTGATTTTCTTCCAATATGATTTTATTCCAGGTTTCTACAAAGTTTATCTCCCTATATCCTGAATGAACTTCCTCCTTTGTTCTGACCTGGGAGCACTGTGTTAGCCCCAATCTAGAAGTCTTCATTGACCTTTATCACTTAAGAGACTTCCAAGTGAGTTTCCAACCTCCTGGCTTTTGTCTAAAATTTATCTCAATGTTTTTTTCAGGCAACCTTGAATTATCCCTGGATCTAGGACTCCTCTTTCAAATGTCTTCACTTCAGGACTTTCAAGAGTGCACTAGAGATCATTCTAGGTCTTATCCATCAGTACCCACTCTCTCATAACTATCTCATCTACTTGAACCTGCATATATTGTTCCAGATGTACAGCCCATTTATACTATTCCCTGCAAATTGTAGGGAAAGGAAGTTAGGAGGGGAGGAAGGAAGGAAGGAAGGAAGGAAGGAAGGAAGGAAGGAAGGAAGGAAGGAAGGAAGGAAGGAAGGGAGGGAGGGAGGGAGGGAGGAAGGGAGAGAGGGAGGGAGAGAGGGAGGGAGAGAGGGAAGAAGAAAGAAAGCAAGGAAAGAAGGAAGGAGGGAAAGCAGGAACAAAGAAAGGAACAAAACCAGTTAGTGATCAACATGCTTTGTTTTATCTCTTTTAGTGGAATGAATGTAGCTTGTTTAAAAATTGCCGCTCTATTTCAAAGAACACTACTTTTATACCTCAGATTGTACTAAATGATGAAAATCATCAAAATCAAAAAGTATGACAATAGACAAGATTTAATAAGAAAGAATCAGAAACATTCAAGCTCAATAATTTGTCTTCAATAGACAGAAGAACATAAATTATTCACAGAATTCCCAGTATCCAAAAAAAAAAAGAAAAAGTTGCTCCCCAAACTGGAAAACATTATGGAAGAAATTAAGTTTAGACCAACATTTACAACATGGCATAATTAGGTCAATATATATGGCCTTAATATTCAAGGTCATAATGGTTAAAAAAGAGGAAAGAAGAGAATCAGTACACGAACCTTAGACAATATGAATAGAGGAGAATTCATAGATAATGGCAAAAAAAAGCCAAAATATATTATGAAACTGAAACATTTTGGTATGAACAGAATTAATGATATGACAGGAAGGGTAAACATTGGTTGGGGGTGCTGTATTACTTTTGGTAGCAAATCTCTGATATGGGATTGACATCCAACTTGAATATACGTAAATACATACATATACACACACATATACACATATATGGAAGGAACAGAATTATTTTATTTAAATCATTGTCCATGAATAATTGGTCAAAGGAGATGAACAAACATCTCTCAAAAGAGAAATTGAAAATCTTTCTCTCTATACATGTATTAACCTCTATAAAAGATTGCTACCAATTACTACTAATAAGAGCAATGCCAAATGAAATAATTATGAGGCAAATTTGTAAGAATGAAAAAAGATAGGAAAAGTCAAAATTGGAAAATTGTGGAAAGTTAGCCTCACTAATGCTCTACTGAAGGAAGTGCTATGACTGATATGAAGTCACTTGAGAATGATGCTAACAAATGACTAAAATATCTATAATCTTTGACCAAGAGATCAACTGGTAGTTAGCACAAGGAAAATTTTAGGATATCTTACTGAGATTGTTAGTGAAGTTACAAAATAGGAGATACAAAATAAAGACCAAGAAGTGCTTCCACAAGATCAGGCCATGCCAGATGTTTCCTTTTGTTGCAAGTTTCCCCAGACTTAGAGGTAAAGGTCATGCTGCACATGGATTTTAGCAATTGTTTCATATAAACCTCATAGAATTATAGAAAATAAGAGGAGCAGTGGGCTAAGCAAAAGCTAATTTAGAGTCACCTGAAATGCCAGTACAAGCATTAATAGTTCTAACCCTGAAAAGAGGTCTCCAAAAGATTGCCTTATAGCTTGGACAGAAATATAGGTGTAATCTTTATTAAATGTGAAGATCATATAATAATTGAATGGAAAAAGCAGACAATGTTGGGATCCAAAAAGATCTTGCTTTTTTTTGTGTTTGTTTGTTTTGGCTTTTTGCAAGACAATGAGATTAAGTGACTTGCCCATTTAGCTAAGTAATGATTGTCTGAGGCTGGATTGAACTCAGGTCCTCCTGACTCCAGAACCAGTGCATTATCCACTGTGCCACCTAGTTTCCCCAATCCAAAAGCATCTTGTCAAGCTAGAATATTATTCTGAGCATAGTAAGATAATATTTAATAGAAATTAATAATAATTCAAACACACGTTAACTAACATGAATAAAATAAAAATGATGATAGCACTTTAAAGAATACTTTAGAGTTTGCAATGTGTTTTACATATACTATCTGATTTGGTCATTTGATAAGTATAGTTAGTCAACAGTTTATATGAGTAAGGCCTGGGTTTTCTAGGAAATTTAAAGCTCAGTATACATGAAGAATGTCATATCACAATCTAAAGACCTAAAATGATTTCAGGCTTCATAAAAAAATATATCTTTTCAGGAGCAGGTGATAGCGGTCTGCTCAAGTAACATATGAAATGTCAACTTGAGTTTTAGGTACAACAATGTGGTTGAAAATCTAATATCCACAACATAGCAAACACACTTAGAGAAGAAATTGGAGCCCTAGCTACATGAGACTTTGCTGTAGAAAGTGGCAATGTTCAGTCTAGAAGACAGACAACTGAAGGTAACATGACAGCGACCTCTGAGTATTTCAAGGGCTAATACATAGAAAAGGAATTATAGTTGTTCTTTGTTATTTTTGTTATTTTTAAGTCATTTTTTCAGTTGTGCCCAACTCTTTAAGAACCTGCATTTGAGGATTTCTTGGTAGAGATACTGGAGTGGCTTGCCATTTTCTTTTTTAGTTTCTTGGACTCATGAGAAACTGTGACAAAAAAAGAACAAAGTTCACACTACTTATACACTTATTCGACAATTTTTTTATCCAATTGATTTTCGCAAACAGATTATTAGGCCAAACAATCTAGAGTGGTAATGGATCTCAGCAGGCTCTGCATATTTCTAGTGTTTGCTGCTGATTTATATGGTGTCATCTGAAAAAGATATGATGGATATTAATCCCTACAAGAAATCCTTCTTCCTTTTGAGTTCTGCTTTGAACAATCTCCATGGCAACAGCAAGCAATTTTGATGAGAAGAATTCCATATTTTAAGCCTCATTCTCTTGTTGAGTCTATTCTATAAGAGCTTTCACCTACATCCTCTTCTCTTTACTTATGCAGCTCTATCTTAGGCATTAATAATATTTACTTGGTAAATGTCCTTCAATTGGGGAATGGCTTAACAAACTGTGGTATATGTATGTCATGGAATACTATTGTTCCTATTAGAAACCAGGAGGGATGGGAATTCAGGGAGGCCTGGAGGATTTGCATGAACTGATGCTGAGTGATATGAGCAGAACCAGAAAAACACTGTACACCCTAACAGCAACATGGGAGTGATGTTCAACCCTGATGGACTCACTCATTCCATCAGTGCAACAATCAGGGACAATTTGGGGCTGCCTGCAATGAAGAATACCATCTGTATCCAGAGAAAGAACTGTGGAGTTTGAACAAAGATCAAGGACTATTAACTTTAATTTAGGGAAAAAAAACTAATATTGTATTGTCTGATCTTGCTATCTCTTATACTTTATGTTTCTTCCTTAAGGATATGATTTCTCTCTCATCACATTCAATTTGGATCAATGGAAACAATGTAAAGATTGGCAAATTGCCTTCAGTGGGGAAGTAAGATTAGGGGAAAAATTGTAAAACTCAAAATGAATAAAATCTTTTTAAAAAACATATTTACTTGGATTCCTACGGAGACTTTCTTTCTTCCATGATTCTACAAAGTTATCTCCCCATGTCAGGAATGACTTTCCTCTGCTCTTCTGCTCAGGGAGCACTGTCTTAGCCTCAATCTAGAACTCTACATTGAGACTGATCATTTAAGAGACTTCCAGGGTGGCTAGGGGGTGTAGTGGATGGAGCACTGGCCCTGGAGTCAGGAGGACCTGAGTTCAAAAACAGCTTCAGACACTTAATAATTACCTAGCTGTGTGACCTTGGGCAAGCCACTTAACCCCATTTGCCTTACAAAAATCCTTTAAAAAAAATCTCAAGAGACTTCTAAGTGAGTCTCCAACCTCCTGGCCTTTGTCTTTTCAGGCAGCCTTGAACTAGTCCTGGATCTAGGACTCCTGCCTTTGGTCTATTTGTTTTAGAAATTTCACACATCTGCATTAATTCTTGATCTGTGTCTGTGTTCATCCAAATATCTTCCTGGAGTCCTAGATCGAAACCTCCTTGGAATGTCATCACTTCAGGACTTTCAGTAATGTTCTAGAGACAATTCTTAGTCCTATCCATCAAAACCAACTCTCTCATGACTATCTCCTCATCTTGACTCTGTATATATTGGCTTCAGATCGACACTTCATCTATTTTACTCTCTGTAATTATGTGGAAAAGAAGGAAGCAGAAAAGAAATGAAAGAAGGAAGGAAGGAAGGAAGGAAGGAAGGAAGGAAGGAAGGAAGGAAGGAAGGAAGGAAAGAAGGAAGGAAGGAAGGGAGGGAGGGAGTCCTGTTTACCATGAGTGGGGCTGCTTTGATTACTCAAAGAGATTGTTTGTCCTTTGTTCTAGAAAAGGACCATGATAGGTCAAGGAGCTGATATCTTGACATGGAAAGGTTTTGGAGCTATCTGAGGGTGCAAAGCCACCAGTTTCACTTTCTCCTCTCTCTTTTAGGGCATAGGGTAAGGGAGAAGAGTTTAAGAATATAAATCTGGGGGCAGCTAGGCAGTGCAGTGGATAGAGCACTGGCCCTGGAGTCAGGAGTACCTGGGTTCAAATCCAGTCTCAAACAATAATTACCTAGCTGTGTGGACTTGGGCAAGCCACTTAACCCCATTTGCCTTGCCAAAATCTTAAAAAAATATATATAATGCTGGATAGAACAGACACTTTCCATTCTCCATTCCATGGTCTGTGTTGCTCACTCTTCCTCCTGTTCTACTGTCTCTGATACCAAGCAGAACATCTGCAAATAACATGTAGGAACTCACCTCAGTGTCTTTATCTTGCAATTTGGGTTTTCCAGGGCTTTACACAGAAATTTTATTTCACTCCTCTCAATGTGAGTTCCATTCAAATCCAGGTTTTTCAGGCTTTTGTTGCTACTCAGAGCAGAGAAGAACTGGGAACATTGAGAGTTAAGTTTACAATAACCCAAACTGTAGGAGGAAAAAAAAATAAAGAGTGGTTAGTTCAATTTTCTGTGGTAAATTCATTTCCTGTATTTCTCTGGGTAATACTAAAAACAAAACCAGTTTATGATCAACATGCTTTGCTTTATCCCTTTTCAGTAGAATGAATGTAGTTTCTTTAAAATTTGCCAGACTCTTTCAATGAACACCATTTTTAGACCTCAGATTGCACTAAATGAGGAAAATCATTGACATCAAATAGAAAAGTATAACAATAGACCAGATTAAATAACAAAGAATAAGAAACAATCAAGCTCAATAATTTGTCTTCAATAGACACAGGAACAATAAGTTACTCACAGAGGAACTCCCTATATCTAGAAAAAAGAAGAAATCACTTGCAAAAAGCAGAAAGCATTATGGGAGAAATTAGGTTTAGATCAACATTTAAAACACATGCCATAATTAGCTCAAATATATGGGACCTTAATATTCAAGGTCATAATGTTAAAAAAAAGGAAAAAGGAATCAGATCAGGATCCTTAGTATGAATAGGGGAGAATTCTTAGTGTTAAAAAAAAAAAAAGAGAAAATAGCTTAAGAAACTAAAATTTTTTTGGATGAACAAAACTATCAGTATGATAGGAAGGGTAGACATTGGGTTGATGTTTTGCATTACTTTTGGCAACAAATCTCTGATATGGAATTAAATTCAAATTGAGCATATAAAGATACATACATACTGAATTATCTGATTTAAATCATTGTCCATGAATAAGTGGTCAAAGGAGATGAAGAAACAGCTTTTGTGGGGGCCGCTAGGTGGCACAGTGGATAGAGTACCGGCCCTGGAGTCAGGAGTACCTGAGTTCAAATCCAGCCTCAGACACTTCATAATTATCTAGCTGTGTGGCCTTGGGCAAACCACTTAATCCCATTGCCTTGCAAAAAAGAAAAGAAAAGAAAAGAAAAGAAAAGAAAAGAAAAGAAAAGAAAAGAAAAGAAAAGAAAAGAAAAGAAAAGAAAAGAAAAGAAAAGAAAAGAAAAGAAAAGAAAAGAAAAGAAAAGAAAAGAAACAGCTCTTGAAAAAGAAATTGCAAACCTTCCTCTCTCTCTCTCTCTCTCTCTCTCTCTCTATATATATATATATATATATATATATATATATATATATATAAACCTCTAATGAAATATTGTTACCAATTACTACTACTAAGAGAAATGTAGAATAAAATAATTCTGAGGCAAATTAGCAGAAATGAAAAAAGATAGGAAAAGTCAAAATTGGATATTTGTGGAAAGTTAGGCTCACAAATTCTATCCTGAGGGATGTGGAAGGACTGCTAGGTAAAGCCAATTGAGAATGATGGTAACAAAAAACTAAAATATCTCTATTCTTTGGCCCAGAGATTAACTGGTAGATATCACTAGGAAAATTGTAGGATATCTTTACTGAAATACTAGTGAAGATATAAAATGGAAGTGATGATTATAAAGAGCAAGAAGTACTTCAGCAAGTTCAGGCCATGCCTGGTGTTTCCTTTTGATGGTAATTTTCCCAAACTGGAAGGTAAAGGTCCTGCTGCCCAAGGATTTCAGCAAACTTTTTTTTTTACAAACCTCATGTTTTTCTTCTAGAAAATAAGGGAAGAAGTGGGCTAAGCAAAAGTAAATTTAGATTCCTAAATGGGTGGAACGCCAGTTTCAAACTGTAATCATTAATATTTCTAACTCTGAAAGGAGGTCTCCAAAAGATTGCCTTAGAGAGTTGACTTTGTCCTTGTATTTTATAACATCTAGTTAATGACTTGGACAGAGACATAGGTATCATCATTATTAAATGTGAAGATAATATATAACATTTGCATAAAAAAGCAGGCAATGTTAGGATTCAAAAATATCCTGTGAAGCAAGAATATATTCTGAACATAGTAAGATAATATTTAATAGAAATTAACATTAATTCAAACATGAGTTAAATAACTGACATTATGAATAAAATAAAAATGATGATAATACTTTATAGAATACTTTAAGGTCTGCAAAGTACTTTACATATTGTTATCTGATTTGTTCATTTGATATGGATGGTCAGGCAACACTTTCTATGAGAAAGACCCAGGTTTCCTAGGAGATTCAAAGCTCATTATTCATGTAGAGTATGGTATCACAATACAAAGATCTAAATTGACTTCAGACTTAATTTAAAAAGTTTCTTTTCAGGAGCAGGTAATAGAGACCTGTTCAGGCTACATCTAAAATGACAAGTTGAGTACTGGGTACAACAATATGGTTGGGACATTGAAAAATCTAATATCCACAAAATAGCAAGCATACCTAGAGAAAAAATTGGAGCCCATGCCACATGAGAATTTGCTAAAGAAAATGATAGTGCTCAGCCTAGAGGAGAGACAACTCAGGGCATCATGATAGCAACCTTTACGTATTTTAAGAGCAGTCACATAGACTGCTATTTTCTCTGCTATTTTTAAGTCATTTTCCAGTTGTGCCTGATTCTTCAGGAACCTGTATTTGGAGATCTCTTGGCAGAGATACTGGAGTGCCTTGACATTTTTCTTCTTTAGTTTCTTGGACTCATGAGAAACTGTGGCAAAAAAGACACAGTCATACAACCTAAACATTTGTTTTGCCTAAGGCATAACTGAAGAATGATAGGGATAGGGACCCACAGAAGGACCTTGGGCTGGGAAGGGACATAATCATAATCTTCCTTGAGAAAATTTATTTTGCCTGATCAATGTGGGCTGATCATGATGACCTCTGTGGTTTGATCACATCAAAATGAATCTATAGTAATGTTAATAGGTCATTGTAGGTGAGAGGTTGAATAAATAGGTCTTCCACTTAAAGGGAATGGTAAATATGAATACCAGAGTCCTAAAAAAGAATTCCAGAGAATGTTCAGGAGAGGATATGATGGTATATAAGGACAATATTAGAATAAATTTTAAAAGTTACCTAAAATACTATTGATAAAGTCAACTTGGAACAAAAGAATAATATACGCAGATAAATGAATGGGTTGTAATCCACTTGTAAAAGAGCCAACTAAAATATCACTTTCTGCAAATGGATTTTCCTATTCATACTAAACCTTTCTTGAGATTTCAAACCTTTATACTTTTCCATGGATGACAATTTTTACCCATTTGATTTTTCCAAAGCAAATTTTTAAAACTAACAATTTACAGAGGTTTTGGATCCCACTTATCAGATTCTACAGAATTCTGATGATTGATACTCTAATTTGATGTCATCTGAAAAACATCTAACTGATGTCTCCATGGAAAATTCCTCTTCCTTTTGAGCTCTGCTTTGAACAACCACCATGCTAGAAGTTGATAAGCAGAATTGCCTTTTCTATGCCTTATTATCCTTCTTGTGGAGTCTACCTCCACAACAGCTTTCACCTACATCCTCTTAACTCTATGTCAGGCACTAATAAAATTTTCTTGAATTTGTGCCTAGCCTTTCTTTATTCCATGATTCTACAAAGTTGATCTCCACATGTCAAGAATGAACTTCCTCCTCTCTTCTGCCCTGGGAGCACTCTGTTAACCCCAATCTAGAACTCTTCATTGAGGTTTATCATTCAAGAGACTAACAAGTGAATCTCCCACCTCCTGGCCTTTGTCTTCACACCAAAATCTTTTCAGTCAGCCTTAAATTAATGCTAGATGTAGGACCCCTGCTTTTGGTCTCCTTGCTTAAGAAATTTCACAGATCTGGTTTAGTTCTGGATGTGTGGCTGTCTTCATTCAAAAAAAATCTAATATCCACAAAATAGCAAGCATACCTAGAGAAAAAATTGGAGCCCATGCCACATGAGAATTTGCTAAAGAAAATGATAGTGCTCAGCCTAGAGGAGAGACAACTCAGGGCATCATGATAGCAACCTTTACGTATTTTAAGAGCAGTCACATAGACTGCTATTTTCTCTGCTATTTTTAAATTGTGGTTTGATCTGTGAGAGATTTTCATGAGCTGGAGACCCACACCTCTTTGGAATGGCTTCACTTCAGGACTTTCAGAAGTGCTCTAGAAATCATTCTTCATCCTCTCCACCAATGCCCACTCTCTCATGCCAGTCTCCTCAACTTGACCCTGCATATGTTGACTCCAGATCTATACCCCATTTAAACTACTCTATGCAATTAGGAAGGAAGGAAGGAAGGAAGGAAGGAAGGAAGGAAGGAAGGAAGGAAGGAAGGAAGGAAGGAGGGAAGGAGGGAAGGAAGGATGGAAGGAGGGAAGCAAGGAGGGAGGAAGGAGGGGGAAAGAGGAGGGAAGGAGTGAGGAGCCCATTTTGCAATGAGTGACTCTGCTCCTATTACTCACAGAGGTTGTTTGTCTTTGTTCTAGAAGAGGACCATGATATGTGAATGAGGTGATGCCATGACATGCAAATGATTTGGAGCTAAATGAGGACATCCTGTACAAAGTCACCAGTTTCCAGTTTCTTCTCTATCCTGAGGGCAGAGTGAAAGGGGGGGAGACTTTAAAAATATCAACCCTGAACCTGGATTGGACAGACAGTTTCCACTCTTCATTCCATGATCTGTGTTGCTCATTCTTCTTCATTTACTACTGTCCCTGATGTCAAGCAGAATATCTGCAAAGAACATGTGGGAACTCACCTCAGTGTCTCTATCTTGCAGTCTGGGTTTTCCAAGATCTCACCCAGAAGGTTTGCATCTACCTCCTCCTCCTCCTCAAAGCAACATGTACTCAAATCCAGATTTTTCAGGCTTTCTTTGGCATTAAGAGCAGAGGAGACATTCTGGGAACATGTGGTGTTAAAGGTACAACTATACAACCTGTAGTAGAAAGCATAATCAAAAGAAAAGTGATCAATTTAATTTTCTGTGACTAATTCACTTACTGTATTTCTCAGAGGAATGCTAAAACACATCCATTTTATGATCACCATCTTTTCGCATGTCCTTTTCCATGATATGAATATAATTTCTTTAATAATGGTTAGTCTCAGGGCAACCAGGTGGCACAGTGGATAGAGCACTAGCTCTCAAGTCAGGAAGGCTTGAGTTCAAATCTGGCCTCAGACAATTAATAATTACCTAGGTGTGACCTTGGACAAGTCATTTAACCCCACTGCCTTGCAAAAGTAAAATAAAAAATTAATTATTGTCCTTAAAACAGCATTTTTAGATCTCAAATTATAAGGGCAAGAATTATCAAAAAAATTTTAGTGATAATTTTAAAAAATGCAATATACCAATGGATTAAATAAAAGTAATCAAAACAACTAAATTCAAGACTTGGTTTTCGATAGACACAAGAACATAAATTACTCACAAAGGAGTTCCCTATATCCAAAAAAATAAAATTGCTTGCAAAACTGGAAAGCATTTTGGAAAAAAATTAGATTGGGACCAACATTTACAATATATTCCATAATTTGCACAAAATATATATGGGGCTTCAATAATCAATATTTTAAAAATGTATAATGTTTACAATTTAAAGAATATTTTAAAAGAAAAAATCATATCAGGATCCTTTGACAATTATAAAGTGGGAGGATTCTTTGGGGAAATAACAAAAGAGAAAATAGCTAATGAAAATGAAAAGTTTTGCATGACCAGAATAAATGATATGATAAGAAGAGTAGACATTGTTTTAATGTTTTGCTTTATTTTTGATAGTAAATCTCTGATATGAGAGTAACATTCAAGATAAACATACATTCATACATACATATACACACAGATACACATATGGAAGGAACAGAATTATCTGACTTACATCACTGTCCGTGAATAAGTGGTCAAAGGAGGTGGAAAAATATTTCTCAAAAAGAGAAATTGGAAACCTTCCTCTCTCTCTCACTACATATCTATATATCTATATCTATCTATCTCTATGTATACATTTATTAACCTCTATAAAAGGTTGCTACTAATTCCTACTATTAAGAGAAAGGTAGAATAATTAATTCTGAGACAACATAACAAAATATTTCAGATAGACTGGAAAGGAAAAAGACCTGGAACAGAGAAAACAATTAACAGTCAATTGCAACAATCCAGGTAAAAGATGAACTATGCTAGGATGGTGGCAATGAGAGCATAAAAAGTAGAATCAACAAGGTCTGACATAAGGACTTCAGATGGGAAGTATCAAGCAATGAGGACTAGAACTGAAAACCAAGATATTCCAAGGATTTGTTGGAGTAATTGACATCAATAAGCTTATTATATTAGATCTGGATAAACCATATTCAATTGTACTGAAATGTCTGTAGATAATATGATGAAACAGATTAATTAAAATTCGATAAAAATAAACAAAATTTTGATACATTAAAAAAAACATGACCAGCTAGGTTGAGAAAAGAAGCCATCACCTGAGGAAAACTCTGTGCCAACTCTGTCTGATAACCAACTTATCATGACCCTGTCTAAGATGTAAAGCAGCAGAAAAGGTATTCATCTGCATTGGCAGAGGTGGGGTTTCACTAAGGATTCACTATATCAATGGAATCAAGTCTGATCCAAAAGAAAATCTAAGATAGGAAACTGCTAGAAAACTGTAAACATCTCACCATTACTCAATGAATGTTGAGCTGTTTTCGGTGGGGGGGGGGAGGGGGAGCAAATAATCAAGAGAATAATAAAAATTTGTCCAAATCACTATTAGGACAAATGCAAACTGAAACAATTCTTGGGCTTCACCTTACATGAGAAAATTGACAAAGATGTTAAAAAATGGAAATGGTCAATTTTAGAAGACATAAAGACAGCTAGGATTACAAATACATCTTTGATATGCCCATATAATTAATTATTAGTCTAGCTGCTCTGGGGGGGGGGGGAGGGATTGAAATTTGATCAATTAACTCCTAAAATATGACCTAATGATCTCCCACTACTGAGTATATAGAGCAAGAATTTTGATGACAGAAAGAAAGCATGTTAATGTGGAATTTTTTATATCAAAATACTGAGAAAAAAATGAGTACCAGTGAATATGAAATGACTGAACAAACTGTAGCAGGTGAATCTTATGCAATATGACCTAAGAAACAATGACTATGGAAAGGATTTTGGGAAGGTGAAAGAGTAGTTCAGAAAACTTTAGGCTCTCCAAATTTCATTTTTTTTTAGTATTTTTTGCAAGGCAAATGGGGTTAAGTGGCTTGCCCAAGGCCACACAGCTAGGTAATAATAGGTCACATTTTAACTCAGGTATTCCTGACTCCAGGGCTGGTGCTCTATCCACTGCTCCACCTAGCCACCCTCTCCAAATTTCATTTTAATAAAAAGACAAAACATCCACTCAGAATGAATGTACAGCAGCAGAAATAAACAAAATTGAAGTAGATGTCCTCCTAAGATGAAGTTAAAGGGAATAGGAGGGTAAGATAGCAGGTAGAAATAAACTAGATGAATGATAAAGGACAGGCTAAAAATGAATGAGAAGGATAGTGGGGAAAATAGTATAGAAAGAAATACAGAACAAATTAATTTTACCTTACAATGTGAATGAGATGAATTTACCCATCAAATGGAAATTGATAGCATGGATTAAGAATTTGAATTCAATAATATGTTACTTTCAGAAAACATAATAAAAATGAGACAGAGATTTTTATAAAGGACTACAGCAGAATATATTAGGCAAAAAAAGGCAGGAGTGGTCATTACATTTCAGACAAATTTAAAACTAAAATAGATCTAATTAAAAGAAAAAAGATGAAAACTACAGTATGTGTCACCAATATTATCGAATGTAGACCATTTAAAATGGACACAGAAATTACAGGAACACCTTTATAAAAAAACCAGATTTAAATAATTTCAGAAATATTCATTGTTCCTTAAGCCAATAAAAATGACAATTTTTATCTAATCTATTCATTCAATGCCATCTGAATTAAAGTACTAAAAAATTTTACTGATTTAGAAAAAAATAAGAATAAAATTCATTCAAAGAACAAAAGATCAAGAATTTCAATGGAACTAAGGGATAAAGAAAGGATACTCAGCAGTATAGAAATTAAATCACATTGCAACGCAAAAGCACTGTTGAATTGTAAATTGGATATTTTCAACTATTTTAAAATTAAAATACCTATATTTGAATAAAAACAATATAACCAAGATTATAAAGCAAGCAGAAAATTGGGGAAAACTGTCATAGATAATCTTAAATTAGATTATGATTATGAGCATACTATGGTAATAAAAGAAATGATAAGGTCAATAATTTAGAAAAACATGAAAAGAATTGGACCTATAAAGGAAGATTCTGTCAACTTTCAGAGAAAGAATTGACAAATAGAAATATGAAAATTATGTCCTTACATTTATATGTTTAGAGATATGTATGTTTATATAGATATTTATGTATACATTGGGATGTGGGCAAGGGTGAGGGAGGAAGTGAAAAATATAAATTCACAGCAGAGAACGAAAGAAAATTTGAAGGAACAAAGAAAAACTGGTTGCTCTGAAAAAATGCCTAAGATTTATTGTGTAGATTTCCTTGAAATGGGAATTTGTTGTTTTACATTGAATTCTCTCTCATGTTCTGTGTTCATGGAAATGTTCTTTTTTCTTTTTTTCTTTTGAATTTAAATTGAATAAAAAAATTTTGAAAAGAAACAACAGAAAGAATTCAGAAAAATGTGGGGAGAATTCTTAAGTGATGCAGTTAAGAATCAGAGTCAAAACACTGCCCAATGTTACAATAGTGTGACAGGCAGTCAAGCTGACAGTAAATATAAAGGAAAATCTGAATAATTGAGAACTAATGATGAAAAATACTAGTCTCTCTCAGTAGAAAGAGGATACTATGTTTTTCATAGAAGACCACACCAGGGAGAAGATGCCATGACAAGTACATGAATTGGATTTGAGTGAGGGGATGCTGGGCTGTCAGTCTCATTTTCTCCCCAGAGCCATCTGGGTCCAGTGAGGAGATATGGATCAGGACAACTGGAGATGGCCCTGGATGTGGGGCAATCAGGGTTAAGTGACTTTCTCAAGGTCACACAGATAATAAGGGTCAAATGTATGAGTCACATCCTCCTGACTTCAGTGCTCTATCCATCGAGCCACTAAGCTGTCCTAGGAAGACTTAAGAAGTATAAGGAGGTATATATTACATACACAGATATTGATGCTGGGTCATTTGGTTTTATTTAATATTCTTTTCAATTTCAAGAGAGGATTTAGTAGGGGGGGGAGAAGTTAAAGAAAAACAAAAATGACACACAAATTGCAGCAATGAAGTCTATGATCGAGACAACTGATGTCTGGTATCTTGACCCAGGCAGTGTACAAAAAGATTCTCTCCTCCCTTTTCTTAATGAAAATGGATCTTTCATTCTTCTAGGAAGCAGCTTGATGAAAGAGGATGTCAGAAAAGCAGGACAAGAATTCAAGAGGATCAAAGACAATGACAAATATAAGTTGGAGAAAAGACCAAAACTTGAAATAATTGAAGATCAGTTACATGGAAGAGATCTACTTCTTTGAAAATGAAACACTGGTATGTGGGTGTGTTTAAGAAAGCCAGAATTACTATTTGTCACAAAAAAACTTTCCAGCTGTATGAACTGGTCAAACACAAAATGAGCTACCTGACAAGCTAGTGGCTTCTCCATCATAGGAGGTCTTCCCCAATACATGCAGATGATCATGTTAGAGGGATGTTAGAAGAGGATTCCTAATGAGGGAGATTTGTGAATAGATGACTTTTGAGGTCTATGTCCACTTGCTCACCCTGTTTTAGCTTCAAGAAAGAAACATGAACTTTCCATCTCCAGCCTATTCAGTCAAAAGGAAAAACAACCCTATAGGGGTGACTGCAAACTGCCTAATAAAGCAGATTCTGCCTTGGTGAATTTATTCACTGAAATGGCATAGTCTTTCTTCATTAAACTTTGTTCTTCCTCTCCCCCAGCACTATTAATCCTCCTCGTCACTATAGAATTTAACTCTTTAACATAGACAGAACATTAAAAAAAATGAATACTTTTGAAACAGATTCTGGGTGTGAGAGAGAACTAGTGAATAAAGTAGGTTCTGCCTTGATGAATTTATTCACTGAAAATGGCATAGTATTTCCTCATTAAGCTTTGTTCTTCTTCTCCTCAGTCCTATTCTTCCTCCTCACTCTAGAATTTAACACGTTAACATAGACAGAACATACAGCAAAATTTTAAAAATATGAAACAGAGTATGGGTATGAGAGAGAAAAATGGTTATCTAGTTGACTGTGCTAGAACTAAAGGATTAGACCTTTCAGAGATAATTTGAGACATACCGTAACCATTTTCTTGACAGTTTTTCAGCAGAAACACATTCCTACAACAATAAAAATATGTAAAAACTTGATTCCTAAATCTGCTTACAAAGGGAGCTTCCAATCTCCTTCCCCAAACTTGTGCTGCTCTTTCTTGCTCTACTTCCCCATATGACCACCAAACCTAAGATACTTAACTTGAAGAAAGCTCATAGGCACTTAACTGAGTAACTATTTTGCCAAGTCATTGCTCTTGTCAAAAGTTGTGGTTTTATACTGATTAATATGATATGTATAATGAATTTAGTAATAGCTAGTTTCTAGAGATCTTTTTTGTTGACAGGCTCTGGGTTTGGGAAACCACGTGAAAACAAAGTAACAGGAGTCATCCTTCAATCATGACAGGTCCTGCCCTGAATTGAACAAGCCTGGATTATGTGAAGTGGAAGAGTCCTGCTCTGCTCTGTACTGTCTAACTCCAAACTATACAATCAACCCAGCTATTTCACCAGGACTCAAACTTGGATGGTCACATGTGATGCAATCATTGTATTGTCCTGTATAGTGGGCTTTTACTGGAAAGATCTCTCAGATCTCACAGCTGATTATTCTACAAACCACCTTTTCACTTATGATTATGTATAAAAAATCTGGCTCCACAACAGCAAGGTGGAGCTCCAAGGAAGGAGGAATCCCATGATTTGCAAATCAGTTCCTTACACAGAAAATAATTAACAAACCAATATATAATTTATGGCACTGTCCCTGGTCTTCTTTGTCATGAACAGGTTAGAGATGGCTCAGTAAAAAAGTGGGTAACACACAGAAGTTTCATTTAACCCTAATCACTAAAGTCCAAGCTTTCCAGGCTCTCATTGTTAAAGAATGGAGAGAAAATATCTAAATAATAATCAGGAAATCTTACAGAATGAGTTATTTTGAAAAAGTTGGAAAATCAAAGAAGACATTCTCCAGGACTCATTCAGTCCCTATTTGTCAATGGGAAGAACTCATTTTCAAAGATCATTTATCATTTATTTTTTAAAATTTATTTTTATTAAAGATATTATTTGAGTTTTACAATTCCCCCCATATCTTACTTCCCTCCCTCACCCCCACCCCCACAGAAAGCAATCTGTCAGTCTTTAGTTTGTTTCCATGTTGTACCTCGATCCAAATTGGGTGTGATGAGAGAGAAATCATATTCTTAAAGAAGAGACAAGAAGTCTAAGAGGTAACAAGATCAGACAATAAGATATCTGTTTTTTCTAAATTAAAGGGAATAGTCCTTGAACTTTGTTCAACTCCACAGCTCCTTATCTGGATACAGATGGCACTCTCCTTTGCAGACAGCCGAAAATTGTTCACGATTGTTGCACTGATGGAATGAGCGAGTCCTTCAAGGTTGATCATCACTCCCATGTTGCTGTTAGGGTATACAGTGTTTCTCTGTTTCTGCTCATCTCACTCAGCCTCAGTTCATGCAAATCCCTCCAGGCTTCCCTGAAATCCTCTCCCTCCTGATTTCTAACAGACAATAGTGTTCCGTGACATACATACCACAGTTTGCTAAGCCATTCCCCATTTGAAGGACATTTACTTGATTTCCAATTCTTTGCTACCACAAACAGGGCTGCTATAAATATTTTTGTATAAGTGATGTTTTTACCCTTTTTCATCATCTCTTCAGGATATAGACCCAGTAGTGGTATTGCTGGGTCAAAGGCTATGTACATATTTGTTGCCCTTTGGGCATAGTTCCAAATAGCTCTCCAGAAGGGTTGGATGAGTTCACAGCTCCAGCAACAGTGTAATAGTGTCCCAGATTTCCCACAACCCTTCCAACAATGATCATTATCCTTTCTGGTCATATTGTCCAATTTGAGAGGTGTGAGGTGGTACCTCAGAGAAGCTTTAATTTGCATTTCTCTAATAATTAATGATTTAGAGCATTTTTTCATATGGCTATGGATTGCTTTGATTTCCTCATCTGTAAATTGTCTTTGCATATCCTTTGACCATTTGTCAATTGGGGAATGGCTTTTTGTTTTAAAAATATGACTCAGTTTTCTGTATATTTTAGAAATGAGTCCTTTGTCAGAATCATTAGTTGTAAAGATTGTTTCCCAATTTACTACATTTCTTTTGATCTTGGTTACAGTGGTTTTATCTGTGCAAAAGCTTTTTAATTAATTTAATTTTAATTTAATGTAATCAAAATCATCTAATTGGTTTTTGGTGATGTTCTCCAACTCTTCCTTAGTCGTAAACTGCTCCCCTTTCCATAGATCTGACAGGTAAACTAGTCCTTGATCTTCTAATTTGCTTATAGTATTTTTTTTTATGTCTAAGTCCTGTAACCGTTTGGATCTTATCTTGGTAAAGGGTGTGAGGTGTTGGTCTAATCTAAGTTCCTTCCATACTAACTTCCAATTATCCCAGCAGTTTTTATCAAAGAGGGAGTTTTTATCCCAATGGCTGGATTCTTTGGGTTTATCAAACAGCAGATTACTATAATCATCTCCTGCTTTTACACCTAGTCTATTCCTCTGGTCCACCACTCTATTTCTTTTTTTTTGGGGGGGGGGGGTTTCCAAATAGGAAATTTATTTAAACAGATAAAATAAAACTTGTGCCTCCTTGCCTCTACACTTAGAAGAATATGTTGGGCCTCTTGGTAGTAAAGCGTGGTTTGTGCTGGCAACGCAGAACTCTGTGGGGAAGAGGGAACTTGATTTTGGAGTCGTGAAATTGCTTGACTGCTGGTCGGTGGCACTTGCTGGCAGGAATTTCTTCCACTTTCATGATCTAGATGGAGTGGGCTCGGGCACGGTGATGGGCCCCCATATCTAGGTAGCACTGAGTGACAGCACCAGCAGTGGTCAGGTCTCTGTACTCCCTGTACATGTTGTGGGTTCCACTCCTGGAATCGTAATGCAGCCAGATGCCAAAATTTTTCACCCTAAGAGGGGACTTTTCAAAGACCTGTCCGCAGTATATGATCTCTCCAGAAGACTACATCTTTTTCAGCTGGGACACAAAGTACCAGAATCAGGACTTTGCTACTACATGGTTAGGAGATCCGCATATGATAAAGAGACGGCACTGGACTCTTGGGAGTAGGCAGGCATCTTCCAACTACCTTGTACTCTCTCAGGGTGCCTGAGGCCTTCATGGTGCTGCCGCCTCACTCCCTGCCAACCTGCAAAAGGAAGGCCACCACTCTATTTCTTAGCCAATACCAAACAGTTCTGATGACTCATGCTTTATAATATAATTTTAGATCAGGTAGGGCTAAGCCCCCTTCTTTTGCACTTTTTTTTTCATTAAGCTCCTGGCAATTCTTGACTTTTTATTTCTCCATGTGAATTTACTTAAAATTTTTTCTAACTCATTAAAGTAATTTTTTGGAATTTTAATTGGTAGGACACTAAACAGATAGTTTAGTTTTGGTAGAATTGTCCTTTTTATTATATTAGCTCTACCTATCCATGAACAGTTGATATTTGCCCAGTTATTTAAATCTGATTTAATTTGAGTGAGAAGTGTTTCATAATTGTTTTCAAAGATTCTGAGTCTGTCTTGGCAAATACACTCCCAAGTATTTTATATTGCCTGAGGTTACTTTGAATGGGATTTCTCTTTCTAGCTCTTCCTGCTATATCTTGCTAGAAATATATAGAAACGTTGAGGATTTATGAGGGTTTATTTTATAACCTGCAACTTTGCTAAAATTGCTAATTGTTTCCAGTAGTTTTTTGGATGATTTGTTGGGATTCTCTAGGTAGACCATCATGTCATCTGCAAAGAGTGAGAGTTTTGTCTCTTCCTTTCCAATTCTAATTCCTTCAATTTCTTTTTCTTCTCTAATTGCTGAAGGTAACATTTCTAATACAACATATTTTTTTTTAGGTTTTTGCAAGGCAAATGGGGTTAAGTGGCTTGCCCAAGGCCACACAGCTAGGTAATTATTAAGTTTCTGAGACTGGATTTGGACCCAGGTACTCCTGACTCCAGGGCCAGTGCTTTATCCACTGCACCACCTAGCTGCCCCTCTAATACAATATTGCATAGTAGTGGTGATAATGGGCACCCTTGTTTCACTATGATCTTATTGGGAATGCCTCTAGCCTCTCCCCATTGAATATAATGCTTGTTGATAGTTTCAGATAGATACTGCTAATTATATTAAGGAATAGTCCATTTATTCCTACACTCTCTAGTGTTTTTAGTAGGAATGGGTGCTATATTTTGACAAAAGCTTTTTCAGCATCTATGGATATGATCATATGATTTCTGATAGGTTTGTTGTTGATATAATTGAGTATACTAAGTTTTCCTAATATTGAACCAACCTTGCATTCCAGGAATAAATCCTACTTGATCATGATGTATTATCCTAGTGATAACTTGTAATCATTTTGCTAAGATTTTATTTAAGATTTTTGCATCTATATTCATCAGGGAAATAGGTCTATAATTTTCTTTCTCTGTTTTAACTCTTCCTCGTTTAGGTAACAGCACCATATTGGTTTCATAGAAAGATTTAGGCAGAGTTCCATCTTTCCCTATTTTTCCAAAGAGTTTATATAGAATTGGAACCAATTGTTCCTTAAATGTTTGGTAGAATTCACTTGTGAATCCATCAGGCCCTGGAGATTTTTACTTAGGGATTTCAATGATGGCTTGTTGAATTTCTTTTCCTGAGATAGGGTTGTTTAGGTATTTAATCTCTTCTTCATTTAACCTGGGCAATTTATATTTTTGTAAATATTCATCCATTTCACTTAGATTATCAAATTTATTGGCATAGAGTTGGGCAAAATAATTTTGAATCATCACTTTAATTTCCTCCTCATTGTTGGTGAGTTCACCTTTTTTATTTATGATACTAGCAATTTGATTTTCTTCTTTCTTTTAATCAAATTGACCAGAGGTTTGTCAATCTTATTGGTTTTTTCATAATACCAACTTTTGGTTTTATTTATTAATTCAATAGTTTTTGTTGCCTTTGATTTTATTAATTTCTCTTTTAATTTTTAGAATTTCTAATTTGGTATTTGGAGATTTTTGATTTGTTCTTTCTCTAATTTTTTTAGTTGCATTTTTAGTTCACTGATTTCCTCTTTCTCCAATTTATTCATGTAAGCATTTAAAGCTATCATATATCCCCTCAGAGTCATTTTGAATGAATCCCATAGGTTTTGGTGTGTCGTTTCATTATTATCATTATCTAGGATAAAATGGTTAATTCTTTCAACAATTTTTTTTGGTCCACTCATTTTTTAAAATGAGGTTATTCAGTTTCCAAATGGTTTTGTGTCTATATCTCCTTGGCCCAATATTGCATATGACTTTTATTGCATTGTGATCTGAGAAAGATGTATTTACTATTTCTACCTTTCTGCAGTTGATCATTAGGTTTTTATGTCCTAGTACATGGTCGAATTTTGTATAAGTTCCATGTACTGCAGAGCAAAAGATATATTCCTTTCTATCCCTGTTCAGTTTCCTCCATAAGTGTACCATATCTAATTTTTCTAACAATCTATTTACCTCCTTAACTTCTTTCTTGTTTATTTTATGATTCGATTTATCTAGATCTGAGAGTGGGAGGTTGAGGTCTCCCACTAGTAGAGTTTTGCTGTCTATGTCTTCCTGTAGTTCTTTCAGCTTCTCCTCTAAGAGTTTGGGTGCTGTCCCACTGGGTGCATATATATATATATATATATATATATATATATATATATATATATATATATTATTATATATATATATATATATATTGAAATAACTTTATTGTCTATGGTGCCTTTTAGGAGGATAAAGTTTCCTTCCTTATCTCTTTTAATGCTATCTATTTTTGTAGCTGCTTTGTCTGAGATAAGGATTGCTACCCCTGCTTTTTTTGCTTCAGCTGAAGCAAAATATATTTTGCTCCAACCTTTTACCTTTACTCTATATGTATCTCTCTGCTTCAAATGAGTTTCTTGTAAGCAGCATATTGTAGGATTCTGGTTTTTAATCAATTCTGCTATTTGCTTACGTTTTAAGGGAGAGTTCATCCCATTCAGTTTCAAAGTTATGATTACCAATTCTTTATTGCCCTATGTGCTATCTTCCCTTTATTTGTATTTTTCCCCCTTCCCCCCCTTATCCATATTCCCCAGTATTTTCTTTCTGAATATCACCCCCTTCAGCTTGTTTGCCCTCCTTTATCACCCCCTCCCCTTTCTTTCCCCTTTCCCTTT
Source organism: Macrotis lagotis (assembly GCF_037893015.1). Lineage (NCBI taxonomy): Eukaryota > Metazoa > Chordata > Mammalia > Peramelemorphia > Peramelidae > Macrotis > Macrotis lagotis. The sequence goes on along the minus strand of NC_133658.1, from coordinate 837,077,572 downwards.
TTCCCTTTTCCCTTTCCTTCCTTTTGTTCGTTCCCCTTTTTCCCCCACTCCCCTTCCCTTTCTCTGTCCCCCCTCCCCTTTTCCCCTTTTAATACTTGAAAGGTTAGATGTTTTATAAGTTAACTGAGTATGTGTAGGTTGACTTTAAGCCAAGTCTGATGAGAAGAAGATTCAGGTGTTTCTCATCTGCTCCCTTCTTCCCCTCTATTACCACAGGTTTTTTGTACATCTTAGTGTAATGAGATTTACCCCATTCAATCCCCTCCCTCCTCCCATCTCTTTCCTGCCCCCCCTTTTTAAGGAGGTATTGTTTTTTTAGATCATTCTATCTGAGTCATAGAAAATTCTGAGTGTCTGTCACTTCTAGTTCAGTATATTCTATCTAATAGAGTTAAAAATTCTTGAGAGTTATTAGAGTCTTTCTCCCAAGTGGGGTTAAAGCCAGTTACATCCCTTTAGATAGCAGTCTCATGGATAGGTCATGAATGTCCATCATTTCTGGCTAGGTATATTCTCTCTGTTAGAGTTACAATTCTCAAGATTTATGAGTATCTTTTTTCCCCCATGCTGGGATATAGCCAGTTTCAACTTATTGGATAGCAGTTTTTTCCCTTTTACCGCCCCCCCCCCTTTTAAACCTTTTCATCTGTCTCTTGAACCTCCTGTTTGATGTCCAAATTTTCTGTTTAGCTCTGGCTTTTTCATCAGGATTTTTGGAATTCTTTCATTTCATTAAATGTCCATCTTTTTCCCTGGAAGAGAAGGCTCAGCTTTGTGGAAAAGTAGATTCTTGGCTTCATTCCAAGCTCCCTTGCTCTTCGAATATCTTGTTCCAGGCCCTTCAATTCCTTAATGTTGCTGTAGCCAGGTCCTGTGTGATTCTTACTGTGGCTCCTTGATATTTAAATTGTTTCTTCCTGGCTGCTTGCAGGATTTTCTCTTTTATCTGATAATTCTGGAATTTGGCCACAACATTCCTTGGTATTTTCATTTTAGTATCTTTTTCTGGAGGGGATCTATGTATTCTTTCAACAAGTACTTTGCCCTCTGGTTCCATGATATCAGGGCAGTTTTCCATCACTAGATCCTGTAATATTAAGTCCAGGCTTTTTTTCTCTTCAATGTTTTCACAAGTCCTATAATTCCCAGGTTGCCCCTCCTTGATCTATTCTCAAGGTCAGTGGTTTTGTTGATGAGGTATTTTACATTTTCTTCTATTTTTTTCTATTTTTTGATTTTGTTTAACTGGCTCTTGCTGTCTCATGGAATCATTTGTTTCTGCAGACTCCATTCTTTTTTTGGGGGGTAGGAGTTTTCTTCATTAACCTTTTGCAACTTCTTTTCCAATTGGTCAATTCTACTTTTGAAAGAGCTTTCCATTTGGCCAATTGAGGTTTTGAGAGAATTATTTTCTTTTTGCATTTGCCCAATTGAGGATCTGAGAGATTTATTCTCCTTTTGTATTTGTCCAGTTGAGGATCTGAGAGATTTATCCTCCTTTTGTATTTGTCTAATTGTACTTTCTAAGGATTTTTTTTCTTGTTGTAAGGTATTAATTGTCTCTCCCAAATTTTCCAGTTGATTTTTAAGCTCCTTCCTTATTTCAAGGTATTAATTGTCTCTCCCAAATTTTCCAGTTGATTTTTAAGCTCCTTCCTTATTTCTTCAAGGAAGTCTTTCTGTGCTGAAGACCAGATCGTTTTCTCCACCTAGGTTCTTGGTCTTTCTGAGTTAGTGTCTTTTCCTTCCAAGAATTTTTCTATGGATCCACCTTTCCGCTTACCTTTCTTCATTTTGCTAAGACTTTGAGTTGGGGAGGGGCTGGTTCACAGGGGCTTGGGATCACTAGAGGCTTTACTCACTGTTTGCAATTTCTCTGGCTGGCCAGTAGGAGGTGTTGCTTGCTTTCTCTGGAGTGTCTATGACCTTGATTGAGGCCTTCTCCCTTTGCTTGAAGGGAGGAGTTGGAACTATTGAATTCTTTTGCCTTCAATCTTTGGTGCTTTTTACCTTGGCCTGAGGTTATTTGTCAGCTGGGCTGGTTCTTCTGCTCACACACCTGGGCCTGAGGCAGAAGTAGTCTGCATTTGTTTGTTCCAGGAAGAGGTCTGAGTTGTAATGGAGGCATGGGCTCAGAGTTCCTCAGACCAGATGAGCCCAGGAATGGTGTCCACAGCTGTCCTGAACCGGAACTCTCCCCCAGCCCTGTTCGCAAGCTCCTGGGGGACAGCACCAACACCAGTGCCTCTGCTCCCTAGTTGACTCAAGCCCCTGCTGTCTAGCCTCACTGCTGATCCAACAGGTCCAGCTCTTGGGCCCTCAGACGCCCGGCTCCACTTCAGATGCTAATTTGACTGATCTGGGGCTGAGCCTACCTCTGAGCCCAGTCTCACCTGCCTGAATTCATCCAGTGCTTCTGGGGGAGACAAATCCTGAGGTAGATGTTCTTTCTCCTAGCTTTTCTTTCTGGGTTTTGTGGGTCAGATTTCTGTTAAGAAGTTTATTTCATACGATAGATGGGGAAAGATCAGGAGACTTTAGAATTGTGCCTGTCTTCTCTCCGCCATCTTGGCCAGAAGTCCTCAAAGATCATTTAGAATCACCACACTCAGTAAATCTAATTCCATTCAATACCTTGAAAAGTTCTCCTACCTAATAAACTACAAATATCGCCACACTCAGATTTTGCTATATCACTATATTTGATTTAGGGATGGGGAATAGAGACAAATAAGAGTTGGACTTTTGGTTGAACTAATATAGGTAGCTCCCTGATGAGGAGAACCCCAACATATCAAATGAATATTTGTTTGTAATCAAATCAGTTTGTTGGTAAATTTAAACATGACATAAAAGAAAGGGAAAATTACCACAGAACTGGAGAGGGACAAATGTCTCAACATTCAACTATTCTTCAAATAAGAAGCCAGGAAACTTCACTGGGATTCCAAGCAAAAACCAAGAATGAATTAATAAATAGGGTTCAAAAATATCCACTGCTTAAATACAAGATGGTTTAACATTGTGTAAAAAGTATCTCTGAATGGATTTGTGTGTTTATTTGTGTCTGTGTGTGTTTGTGGATAATAAACTCCATATAAGCCAACTTGGTGGTATAGTATACTAGTCAAAAAACAATTGAGGAATAGGATCCACAGTGGTGGAGGAAATAGTCCTTCTCTATTTCAACCTGGTTTAATCATTCCCTCCATTCTAACCAAAGGAGATTACCAAGTCTTCCCTGACCTTTCCATTCCTGCCTTTTATCATGCTGGGGACAGTGCCATGGTGCCTCAACAACTCTCTCACTCCACCGACTCTTCCACTGAGAGAAGAGCTACAGTAACAATGATGATGACGGCTCTGCCTCCACTCTCCTCCTTGTGGCAGTGACCCAAATCTAGTTTGGGTCTTTGAAGACAGTGGGCTGAGGACGCACTGATTTTACAGATTTCAAAGGTGGAAAGTTGGGGGAAGGAGTAAGGAGACCCTTCCTGCATGAAAAGGGACCTTTTCAATAATATTTATTGACTGTATAGTGAATCTTTCCCATTCTTTCCTATCAGTGTAACTCATCCTCTCACTAAAGCTAAAGTCCTTTAGCACAAGAAACATAAGGGAAGACAACATTGGGGGAGAACTTCCATCAATTCATGGGGCTGGATCAAAAGAAGGTCATAGAAATTTCAATGAGATATCCTCTGAATAAACTGACCCTTGGTGAAGAGAAGGATTCTAGAACAATAAAAATAGATAATGTCTTCCCCAGTTTCTGTGAGGCAGCTTGCAGTCACCCCCTACAGTGTTCTGCTTCCTTCTGACTTTAACCTTATGTCTTTAATTCTCCAGAAATTCTGAAGAGAGGATGTTTATGGGGACTCACCTTAATGTTTGTAGCTGACAATTCGTTTGTTCCAAGTTCTCCCATGGCAGCCTCATGTCATCAGCTTCAAACATAATATGACCCAAGTACAGATTTTTCAAAGTGGAAATAGAGAAAAGACTCTGAACACTTGAATTAGTTCCCTTAGTGTTTTCCAGCCTGTAGGAGACATATAACCACAGGTTAAATGAATCATTTCTTTGTCCAGGATTTACTTCTATCTTCATTCTCTTGAAAGAAGATCAGAATCAACATTCTTTTATTGCCACTATCCTCTGACAGCCCCATTCCATCCTAAAAAGTTCATTGTCCTTAAAAGCTGGTCCTTCCTAATATTCTAATCTACCAGGCAATTCTCCTCATTGTAATCCTTATGAACTATGCTACACTGAGTCAACTACATGATATATGAAGGGGAAGAACATGAGAAACAAGTTGATGCTGATGAGGAATTATTAGGAAAATTAATTTGGAGAGGGAGAGATGAATTAATTTCACTTCCAGTTTCTTGGCAAGAACACTGAATGTCTTTAACATTTTACCACTGTATCACTACGCCAGTGATTATATAATATATTATTTATATATATATATATAAATTATATATTATAGTATGTCTAATATAAATTACACAATTTATATTAAATTTCTATATATCATTATTTGTATTTTGAAAACATTTCATATATATTTACACACACACACACACACACACACATACACACACTTACATCTTACATCCCCATCTTTCACTCCTAGAGTCATTTCCTTAAAACAAAGAATAAAAAAGAGAGGAAAAAGAACATTTCTGTTCCCTTCTCCACAATGAATAGAGAAAGGTACACTCTTACATCTCTTATTTGGGACAATAATTGATCATTTTAATAATCATAGCATTTAGTTTTGATTTTTCTTTTTCTTTCCATTTACATTGTTTAAGTTAATCATACATTGTTTTCTTGTGTTTACTCAATTTCTTTACTCACTTGGCTTTAATTCAGTCAATTTTTTCCCTATGGCTATGTAGTCTTTATAGTCATCATTTCATTTATGAATTGATATTCCTTTATGTACACATGTGAAAATTTCTTTACCTATTCTTTCCAAGAGATGAATATCTACTTAGCTGTTCCTTCCACCATGCCCAGTAGCCCCCACCCAATTAAACAAAGAAAAATGCAACTCTCATCCCAATATTGCCCTCAAAACATAGTTGTATATCCTGACAAAATGTGGTATATTCATGTTATTCACATAATCCCATTGGCTATATCCCAAAATATTTATTTTCACATTTTAAGTTAATCACTTCTCCACTGGAGATGAGAGGGGCATATTTCATCTTCATTCTCTTGAACTCACGATTCAGCTGTTTTTCCCTTATAAGGTCATTATTATATAAATTGTTCTCCGAGTTTTGCTTTCTTTACTTTCTGTTAGTTCATAAAGCCCTTCCCAATTACCTCTGATACTGTGCATTTTATCATTCATTTTGTCACAACATAATACCATGAGTTTCATATATTACTATTTATTCAGTCATTTTCCAATTGAAGAACATTTGAATTTCCAGGTTTTAGTTATTACAAAAAATCTGATAAAATATTTTTGGATATATAGATCTCTTTTCTTTTTCTATGATCTTTTTGAAGTATAATCCTGTAGTAGTATATCTATAGATGGGTCAAAGAATCTGGACATTTAAAAATATTTCTCTATAATTCTAAATTTTTTCCTAGAATTACTATACCACTCCAAAGACACTGATTAACCTGTTTTCCCACAGTCTCAATCAAATTTATCATTTTCCTTTTTTGTCATCTTTGACAATTAGATTGGTTATGAGGTAGAAGTAAAACCTCAAAATTGCATTAATTCTCATTTACCTAATTATTACGGATTTACAGAATTTTTTACATTCATTTTCCATTTATACTTTCACACACCTCATCCTTTTTTTCAGCTACCTATTTTGAAAACTCCTTGTTCATATCCATTGATCATATACTTACTGGGAAATAGTTTTTAGTTGTATGAATTTGATAATTTCTTATTATGTAATTAGCATTCCTTTTGACAGAAATAGGTCATCAAACATAATATTTACAGACTTAAGATGGTCAGAATTGTAAGAGCTAGGGATACAAATAAAAACAAACTAATCATTTCCTTCAAGGATCTTACAAGACATGGGGGGTGGTGTGGAAAGGAGCTAAGGATTGGAAAACTATTACCCTGGAGCAGGGGAAGAGTTTAGGTGGAGATGGGTAACAAGTATAGGCCTCAGATAAAGTGAAATAAGACCAAAGCTGGCCTATCAAAGTCAAGGAGCATTTCAGGGGTAGAACCCAATTTTCTAGAGGTTTGGGGAAGGAGGGAATAGAAGTGAACTATGTGTTCAATATTATCTGTTTTAAATTTTATTGAACTTTTTCCCCCTCTTATTTAAAGATATTTTGCATACTCATAGTTATGAAAGGTACCTGATCTTGTTTTTATCTAATTTCTTATATGTATGAATTTTTATATTTTGTTTACCTGATCCATTTTGATCTTATTATAGTACATTGTATAAGAATCAAAACAAAATTTCTACCAATTTACATTGCAGTTTTCATGACCGAACTTCTCAAAAAAGGAATCCCACTACTTTGTAAATTATATTCTTGGGTTCATTCAACAACTTGATACTGAATTCATTGATTTTAGTTTATTCTTTAATCTTGGCTCTTTTCCTTATCTACTCTTCTATTTTTGTTTTGTTTTTGTTTTTTTGGTTTTTTGCAAGGCAAATGGGGTTAAGTGGCTTGCCCAAGGCCACACAGCTAGGTAATTATTAAGTGTCTGAGGCCAGATTTGAACTCAAGTACTCCTGACTCCAGGGACAGTGCTCTATCTACTGCGCCACCTAGCTGCCTCTCTACTCTTCTATTTTAACCTCTACCAAATAAATTTGAGGTGAACTGTTGTATAATATGTCCCTTATGCCTTTTTTCCTATTATTTCTCTGGAAACTGGATCTTTTGATTAGCATATAAATTCTGTTATTATTTTAACTTATTCTATAAAAAAACTAACTAGAAACTTGATTAACATAATACTAAACCCCATAATTGAAAGAGCATTGTCATTTTTATCCTTGTCCAATACTTGTCCCCTTTTATTTCTGTAAAGAGCTGTATTTACAGAAATCTTCTATATACCGTATTGGTGAACTCTAGATGTTTTCTGCTTTTTGTTATTTTGAATGGATTTTGATCAGTAAATAATTACTAAATGCTAGGCAAAGTTCTAAATATTAGGGCCACAAAAACAAAAATGAAACATTCCTACCCCAAAAGTTCTTAGAGATTATATTCTATCTATACTCATGTAAACTATTGATAAATAGGAAATAAGGTCTCAAAAGGCAGAGTTTTATGCCTGTCATTTGAACACCTTGCACAGTTCCTGGTGTTTGAGAACTGATCAAAATTTCATTCATTCATAATGAAATTCATAATGAAAAGTGTAAATATGCTTGTGGGTGTTTATCTGTATATAGAGAGAATGATGTAGATAAACACAAGGAAAAAAGTCTTCATTTATGTATATAATAGGGTGAAATAATTTATATTGGCTCCAAGTCCAGTGGGCTATTTATACTCATTAATGTGAGATGCCTAAGGGTTATCTAGCTTGACATGTTCAACAACCAATTAGTGATATATGGAAGATCTCAAGAGAAAGACCAAAGATTTCTTCCTAGTCAGCCAAGTCACAAGATCAGCTAACACTTACCTCAGTTTTTCCAGGTTACAATTTGCCTTTCTTAGCTCTATACAAATGTTTTCCAATCGATAGTTTGAATGTATTAGATCCACAGAAAGTTCATTCAGGTTGTGAATCTTGCTGACCACAGAGAAGAAATTTTGCCAAAAACCATCAGGTAAATCAACATCACAAGAACTAGAGAGAGAAATGAGATGAGAACTTTACTGTGGGTATCAATGGCACTCAAGCTGCATCCCAGTATAATTGTGTGGGTCTATTTATCTGACCAGGAAAATGAAAAGGTCCCACAGTAAATAACAGCAGTTCCCAGAGAAACTAGACCAGGTGGGATTAGATTCTTGGATCTCTGAAGGTCAGAACATCTGAATCAAATCTAATATTAGCCACTGCCAGCTCTACTGGGTTTTCACTCACCCCTACTCCTGAGCCTTTTTTACACTATCAATATTACCACAAGCCCCTTAGGGGCAATGACAAAACTGAAACAAAACTCTGTATCAGTCAGCCTGAGTGGAGAAGGAGGAGATCTGAAAGAAATCTAAAATTTCTGACATTCTCAGAGGCCCAAAAGTTATAGAGATAGACTCAGTCTTTCAGAATAAGAGGAGGCTTGTAATGAACACAGCAATTGGGAAATTTCTAATGTGGACCTGCTATCAGGATAAGAGGATGGACACCAACTCCAGGAGGGTCCCAGCACAGAAGAGATGCTTCTTTTGTTGCTACTAAGGCTCTTGTGAATATTTAGTCCATACCCTTCCCAACCTTAACCAAGATAAAGGGGTAAAATTTTTGTTTCTTCCCCAACTGCTCAGGCTTCATTTATTAATTTCCCCTTCTAAGTGACCTTCAATTTTTATTTTATTCTGATTCCTGTGATTGCTGGATGTCAGCCTGGGCCTCCCACTTTCCTGGGCAAGTCCCTTGGAGAAGGTCCTGGCAATTTTATGGAGAAGAGTCATATAAGAGGAGGCCAAAGACTCCAAAAGGACAGAACTCAGACTTCTTTTGAGCCTTGTCCTTGGTATCTCCAGAATCAGCATAATGCTGTGCACATAACAGATAGCTAATGAAGGAAATCTTCCATCAAAGATAAAGGGATCAGAGTCTAATAGGTGAATATAAGGGGAAAAAACTAAATCTTTGATCTTAAGAAACCTCAAAACTCTTGGCATAAGGACCACTGAGCAGCCTCTAATGAAGCTACCAGGACCAGACAACTTCTCCTCAACAAAAGAGAGCTTAAGCTGCATCTGCAGGATAACTCACTGGAAGGGTTCATTCTAGCATGAAAATGACTTCCTGTTGACCCATCTCATATGTTCAAGAGACTCCAACTTGGGAAGATTGGAAGAAATGACCCTCAATGAGCATTAATCCCTTCCCTCCAAATTCAGAGTGGACTTCAGTGTCATTCTGTCATGAACAAGCTTGAGACACTTTATCCTTTATGATTCCCAGAACACTGGTGCGAAGGAGAGCATCTCAGAATCCAGCCCAGGACATGAAGAGGAGCCACCTATCACAACAGCCATGGGATGAGGCCTGATATCACTCCCTTCCTGTTTTGACCCCTCAACTAGAGCCACTCTTAAGGATTACAAATAGAAACCTGGTGCAAGAATAACATTTACTTGTCTACCAATCACTGCCAAAGAACCCTTAAAAGAGAGGGAACATCTCTAACATGCACCAGAGATCAGATTTTTCTTTCCCTGAGCAAACAGGGAAGTTATGGAATACAGATCTGGAATCTCCTCTGTCTTCTGTCCAGTCCCTGTCTTCCTCCCTACTCAGTCAGACCTCAGTCACCTGGACAGAATACCCTTCAATTAATCTCATTTGAATATAGAAATTCTGTGCACAGGATTTTCTCTTGCTGTTATAGATAATGATATAGCATCATCTATGCAGAAATCTCTTTGCTGCCTAACACAACTTCAATAGAACTAATCCAATCTGGGATATCTTTAGTAAAGTGTTTGAGAAGAACACCACCTCAGTGTTTCACAAATGTACAAGGAAAGGCAAGATTCAGTCATACCTGGTGTTTGCCTCAGTCCCAAAACTCTGTGTTCCCAGAGAAAAGCCAGGGTGATTGATAATCTGGGCTGGTCACATGTCCAAGCCTGAAAGGACCACACTGGGCTCCCTCATAAGAAAGATACATAGTTCAGTCTGTCTGCAAAGAGTCTAGAAGAGGCTTTAAGGCAGAAGAAATGAAGATACTCACAAGGAAATTCTCCAGGCTCTAGGACAGTGTTTAATACAGAAAAGTACAGTCAGAGCTTCATAGTGATTGAAAGCTTCTACTTTGATTTCTTCGACATTGTGTAGCACCTGGAATGCAAACTCAGCATCTTGAGTTTCATATAAAAAAAGAGAATACCATAGTGGTAATCGAATTTCAGAATACCAGGATCGTTCATAATCTCTATGAATTTCTCCCTCAACCCACTGCAGTAGCTGTAACTTTATTTCTGGTGACATTCTACATCTGAATTTCCTCTCCATCTCCTTTGCTGTCTCTGCATTTAAGAAGCCAAACATGAAGAGCACCACCAGGACCACAAAACTGGCATCACTTCCACTACATTCCTCCAGAAGTTTTCTGAAATCTGGAATGGAGGAGTCAGGGCTCCTCATCCCTTCTTTGTCTGTGCCCGTCACATAGAACAAGGCAGCAAAAAACTCCTGGAAACTCAAGTGAATGAAGCTGTAGCAGTTTTCACAGTCACTGTCTTTCTGAAAAATGTTCATGTCTAAGAAGGCAGAGACATTGGCTGCCTCTAAGCCATGTCTCCTCAGGTCCTCCTCCTCAAACAGCAGTTTCCTCTCCCAGATACCCTCAGCAGCCAATTGACAAAGATTCCTCAGGTGCTGAGGAACAAAGTTCTTATCATCACGTGTGATTGAACTGATATAACACATGTATAGGGCAGTGGTAGTTTTCAAAGCCAGCATGGGATCTCGTTCTCTCCGAATTTGTTGTTTCAGGCAAGTGCAGACAATCCAGTTCATCAAGGGAACAGAGCACATGGTGAACAGTGGGGCATTGTCTTCTACTAAACTAAAGGTTTTTTCACCTAAATCCTCATCACCAAAAAATTTGCAAAAATATTCCTTCCTCTGCTCTACAGCAAAGCCTAGGATCTCCACGTGACGTGGATTCTCTAACAAAGGACTAAATTTCCCCAGAGCAGTGAGTCTAGTAGTGAGCAGCAAGGAGGCTTCAGGGAGTAAGGCTTTCCTTAGTAAACTGCTCAGCAGGAGGGACACTGGCCTCTGCTCCTCCCAATTTTGGCACAGATCATATCTGTGCTCATTACAAGGAAATTTCAGTTCATCTAAACCATCAATGATGAACAGGAGTCTCTCTGGTTGGGACATGATCTCTGTCATGGTAGCCTGTGGACCAGGCCACTCTTTCAAAATTAAATTAGCAAAACTGATTTTTCTCTCTCCTAATGGGTTTAACTCTCTACAACTTAGATAGAAAACATAGTCAAATATATCCTGATAGAGTTTTCCTTCAGCCCAGTCCAATATCACTTTGATGGCCAGGGTGGTCTTCCCAATCCCAGCAGCCCCCTGCAGCACAACAGTGCGGGGTGGGACACCTGTCTTCTGATCAGGATCAAATAGAGCTGACACCTCTATAAGCTGTCCTCGTTCCTCTATGACCTTAGCATGTTTCCACCCTTGGATTAAGAGTTCATGTTTTTTCTCTTCCTTGTAACGATATTCTTGAAGAAGAAGCAGCTGTGTGAATCGGTGGTGAAAGAGTTCATGCTCCCCAGGACGAGAGTTCTTTTCATTCATGAACTGGAATTTCTCTCTCATTCGTTCTTGGTACTTGTTTCTTTCATCTAAAATCATAACAAACACAATATAGAGATGTTCAGGATTAAATCTGTTGGGGTAGCACTGAGAGAAGTCCCTGAGATAATAGTTTGGGAATCTCATTCCCAGATTTCCCATCACCTTGAGGTGATGTGTTGCCTCTGGCTCTGCCCTCACCTCACATCAGCTGGTATCCAAGGTAAACCCCCAAACCTGCCTGCACCTCTCTTTAAGTGATGTTTTTGAAACACAGTCCTAACCATAACACCATCATGATCAGGAATCTTCATTTTCTCTTTCTTCATACAACAAAGTCTAACTATTCCACAATTCAAGGCCTTCCTATTCTTCCATCCTTATTTCCTCCCAGATTCTTCATATAGACTTTGAGCTTCCTACCCTGCTCTGCTTGGTTAATATTACGTCACTCAAGTCAAAATTCACCTCCATACCCACTTATTAAGTGCCTCCAATATGGCAGATAGTCTGCTAAGAGCTGAGATATGAAGAAAGACAGAAGAGTCCTGTCCTCAAGAAGCTCACAATCTAATAAAGGAAATGACATGTAAGCAAATATATGCAAACAAAATATAGACTGTATAAACAGAAGATAATCTCAGAAGGAAAGCAATAAGAAAGGGGTTTCTGGGAAAATCTTCTTACAGAAGGTGGAAGTCTAGTTGTGACTGTAAGGAAATCAGCAAGCCTGGAGATGGTGAGGAATGAGGAGAGAATTCCAGGCATAAGAACCAGTCAGTGACAGGGCAGACACCAAGTGGAATGTCTTGTCCTCATTACAAAATATCTCCTCTCCTCTGGCAAAATCGTTTCGGTCATCAAGACTCAAGACAGGTCCCAGCATCTTGTGAGGTTTACTTCTTATCATTGCAGCTGCATGGGATTTCTCATTTCCTACAGACTTCCTTTCTGTTATACCCATCTTGATCTCACTGACTATTCTATATTAGTATATTATTCTTTAATGACAAACACCTGTGCTAAAATCACAGAATGACCTCATCTGGAGATTATCAAATCAAGGCTTAGTTTCAAATAGATGTTTTATTTAAAAGAACATTGATTAAATACCTAGGATGTACAAAATACTCTAGGATGCACAAAATTATTATAGGAAAATTCTATAATATCCCCAACAATAGCTTGTCCAGTCTCTTCATAACAACCAGCAATGACAGGAACTCACCACATCAGGATGCTACAAAGTAGTGTTCTTTGAAATAAAACATCTAGGTGGGAGTCCTGCCTGGTATTGAGCTGAAATCTGCATTTGTGTAACTTCTGCCCCCAGCTCCAAGCTCTGTCTTCATTTTTCTCTGGTCTACACTCTGATTTTACTCCACCATGTCTCGAGAACCACAGAATACTGGGTGATCACTGCAGCCAAGGAATTAGCACAATGGAAGTACCCTCCACTCCCAAGGTCTTTTCCTCAGATGACTATCAAAAACTACATTTAAGGAAGGCCTTCAGGTTAACCACTTCTTCATTGTCCTCTAGGCTGCATCAAAATCTTCTCTAACAGATCCCAAGGTGAATATCTTCCCTAAACTATTTAGGCTAGAATTTGTTCTCATTAAGCTAATGCCATTATCCTATGAACATAAGAAAGACCTGTATTATTCCTTAGGTCATTAGTTTCTCTGAGGGCTTCTCTACATGAAGATTCCAGGTACTTAGCCACCACTGGGTCCCTATTTATCCAGGTTCCATGCAACTTCCTTTATTTATTTATTTATTTACTATCTATGCAATTTTCTCCCTACAGTATTTCTTATTTTTCACACTATACTATATCTACTACTGAAATAGTATTTTTGGAGGGTAAGTGTAGAATGAATGTTGAAATGAAAATGTTTTGAGTGGAAGTGTTTGAAGTGGAGGAATGAATGACTATAGCAAAGAATTCTATACTATTTAAGAGAGCAGAACCAATTGCTGTATTTCCCCAGGTATAAGATGCACCCTTTATCAAAAAATTGGGGGTCAAAAAACCTGGGAACCTCTTATATGGTGGTTGTAGTTTTTTATTTGCATTTCCCACTTTTTTGCATTTGCTGTCTTTGCTCTCATTGTTTTGCATTTGTTACCACTATCTTACATTGCATTTTGCCATGATTTGCCCAGATTTTCCTATAATGCTAAATTCAAGTTCAAAGTGATCCAGTTGGGGCGGCTAGGTGGCATAGTGGATAAAGTACCGGCCCTGGAGTCAGGAGTACCTGGGTTCAAATCCGGTCTCAGACACTTAATAATTACCTAGCTGTGTGGCCTTGGGCAAGCCACTTAACCCCGTTTGCCTTGCAAAAAAAAAAAAAAAAAACTAAAAAAAAAAGTGATCCAGTTTACAAAAGTTAAGGGAAATTTACTGCTGAATATCAGCTTGGTCTTCCTCCTACTGAGAAAATAATCTGAGCCTGGCTACAGGAAGAAGCCCTCCTGAAAAAGACAGGGCAGAAGAAAACAATGAGAGGCAAGTCAGCAAAACAACCTGAGTTAGGGAATTGAAGAGATGGATTGAAGAACAAAGGACAAGTGGAATTCCTGTGTACACAAAGATGGTTCAGCAGGAAGTCAGAAGAATTGCTGATGAAATAGAAGTGACTGATTTCAAAGGAGGCAATTGGCACTTCAGGTTCATGAAACAGAATAGACTAAGTATGCATCCATGCCCCAGATTTGCCCAGGGAATGCTTATGGTCAAATCCAGACCAGAGCACAGGCAGGACAGCATTCAGACTACTAAGATAGTGATTTATCATCAAACAGATGAGGACAAGCTAATGGACAGGTGTTTTGACAGTGATGAGGAGCTGTATGAATTTTATGATAAATAAAACGAGTTCAATAACTTTATGTAATACCTTTTGTTTCAAATTTCAGGCCCCAAAGTTAAGGTATATCTTATACATGAGGAAATAAATCTTAAACATGGGAAAATCTTGGTGACAATGGATAGCATTATTCAAATATCCAATTATTTCAGTATGATGTGGTTCTTGGATTGCTAGTGCTAAGAGAATAACTATGGGAAATCTTTTTTTTAGGTTTTTGCAAGGCAAACGGGGTTAATTGACTTGCCCAAGGCCACACAGCTAGGTAATTATTAAGTGAGACCGGACTTGAACCCAGGTACTCCTGACTCCAAGGCTGGTGCTTTATCCACTACGCCACCTAGTCACCCCAGCTATGGTAAATCTTAACATAGAGATCTGTAAACAAGGTAGAACAAAACTCTGAGGATAAAAAGCAATAAGATAAACAATATTTTATGGGAGTCAAAGTTACCTAGAGGAGAATAAGCTTGGTGTAACAGGTGCAATGGGGCCAGGACAGAAACCAAGGGATATGTCTTTGTGAGAGTGTCTAGAACAGACTGATAGCCTTGTCACATGGATGAAATTTTACTGTTAACCAGGATGGACTTCTAAGAGTTACAACAATCTAGGGAGGCTCAGTGCTTGAGCCCAGACCTCAACAGATACAGAGTGATAAGTGGAAGTTGAATGCTCTTTGCCAAGGATACAACCAAAGCATCCAGTAGACCTTTCTAGGGGGCAATCAGATATAGAATCATTTTTACTACATTGGCCCTCTTAGTATATATGCATGTATATATTTCATATATATATATATATATATGTATAAGAATGTATATATGCATATATGTGTATATGTATGCCTTCACTGGATGTAGATAGGCTTGAGTATATGCAAGTTATGCCTGTTGCTGTAATAATGTTTTTGTTTGCTCTAATTTAATTGATTTCACTGAAGCTTTTAGTACTTTTGAAACATGGCTTTCTCTTGGTTTTTCCTTCTATTTCTCAGATTGCTTCTCTCTAATGTATAACTATCCTTCTGCCTCTGATTGAATGAATATGTGACCTCAGACTCTCCCACCTATCCTTCTCTCTTGGTACTCTCAACATCTCCTGGGCATTTAATAACCTTTATTTTGATTTCTTATATGTATCTATTTTTCTCACATCTAAATACAACTATTTTTATATCTGTACTGAGAAAATAAAGAATATAAATTGTCAGGGTTCGTGGAAAGACAGAAACTGGTGCATGTGTTCTATATGGGACTGACTGACTGTCTCCAGTGTATCTTGAGTTTTTCATGGAAGAGCTCTTTCAGATGATGAAGGAAGATGTACTCTGCATTCTCCTGGAAGAGTCTAGGTGGCCTCTTCCCTCAAGGATGTTGGGATATTGGTCTATTAGCTAAAGTCTCTTTTATCCAAATTGCTTTGAATAAGAACCAAGGCATAGCAGAGCTTGAAGCCTAAAAAAGGGATGAGGGGTGTTCTTTGGACTTAACAGTAAGGTAGTTTGGTCACACCCTTTGGGTCAGGAGCCTTTTTGGTCTGCTCATTCTCAGTGAATGCTGTCTTATAACAGGCACCAGTTATTCCTTGAGGCCCACTCAGGGAGCATGTTTATTGGAAAATACCTGAAGCCAGGTTCTAAACCACTCCTAAGCACCAGTTTTGTTTCACCTACCAAGGAAATATATTTGAGCAAGGTTGTGCCCAGCCTTGCTTTTTTTTTCCTATTGACTCAGCCTGGCAGCTGCTGCTCCAGCTTCTTCTCTCTTCTCCTCTTATCTCTATGCTGGATCCACATGCTCCCATTTAGCCTGCTGAACTAATATAGCCCCAGACCCACGCAGTTCTATGTTGATCTAAACTTCCATTCTTTCCCCTTTTTTCTTTTCAAAATGTCTATCCCTTTGCTATTCTCTCAACCATCTTCTTTTGTTTAAGTTTATTACTCAAGTTACACCCTGTAACTTATCTCTTTAAGATGACTAGCCCCTTTGCTGTTCTCTCCCCAGTCATTTCTTGCCTGTTAAAGTACCTAAATTTGATTCACAATGACTACTTTCCCTCATTTGGGACCAATGGTTTCCAGCCTTCACTTCAGGTTTTCTCAACCAAAACTTCAACTAATCAGTCTCTCCTTTAAAAAAATCACTAACTAGCTGCTTCTTCAGAGGACCTAAGTTTGTATTAGTTTGTAGATTTTTTTTTGTAGTAACTTATAAACTGTCTGTGTAACCTGTGAATTAAAGTCTAAGCCTTTTTTACATCTCTAAGACAGAGAAGGTTGAATTCTTTACAAAACATAGCAACTTAAGTCCCCTTTCCTGGAAGCCCATTTTCTCCCATATTCAAAAATAATAATCTTTTAATCCCTGGAACACAATACACCCTGAATGTAGGTACATTCAATTTTTCAAAAAATCAAGCTGAATGCCCTAATGCTAATTATTGAGGCAGATTTCAAGCTCTTCTTACACAGAATTTTGTCTGCAAATTTGGTCACTGCCTTGCAATTCCTTCATATTGACCTTCAGGGCCTGTTTCCTGAATGCTGTCACTTACTGATCCATGATCCTAGATAGTGAACCAGCTCAGATATATTTCTTCAATTGCCACTCCATACCTTCATTCCACTGATCCATGTGGTCCTGGTCAGACTATATTTTCATTAGTCTGTCAACATATCCCCCTTTCTTCCCTCTGACTTACTGTTTTTCCTTTCTTGGATATTCCTGATTGAGTGGAATAGATCTGAAAAAAATGGAGAGAAGGAGACAATTACAATGGGATCATGGGAATCATTCCCATAAGAGCTCTGGAAAAGGTCTGGGATAAGAGAAAAGACATCCTAATCAAACCCCCACCCCCTCAAAAAGATGAGCTTTCCTATTTGCTTTAGAAAACAGAATTGAATTCTCCAAGACTATTTCCTACAACTGGAGATAGAATTGGTATTAGGGAGGTCTAGGGAATAGTCAATGATTAATTAGTTAACAATCATTAATTGCCATATGTTTAAATCTTTGCTATTTACTGAGAAGACAAAGAAGAACAAAATCAAACATGAAAAATCTAAACAGTCCCATACCCTCAAAGAGCTCACATTCTAATGGAGAACATAGAAAGAAATTCTAACCCTGGTTATTTATGATCAAATAGAAGATTCCAGAAAATATCTCCCAATCTGTTTCAGAGAAATATCTCTTCAAGCCTTTTTTAGGATCAGTCTTCTATGCTTTAACTCATTTGAACAAAGTCATTCTCTTCCCCTTCCTAAATAGTTTCTATAATTGATACTTTATTTGGGAAATTATGGGGAACTTTCACTCTTTTCTCAAGTATAGGAGCACCTATTCCCAGGTCAGACCAGAAGACAAAAATGTCAGATTGGAAACACCAGGCCCAACTCAACTCTAATCTTTACTGGCAATACTTGATTTAATGTAAGAGGGACTGGGTTCAAATTCAACCATACACTTATTAACTCTTTACCTAATCATCTTTGCCTTGTATCCAGGGCCATTTCCAACAGTCCAGACAATGAACAAATGGGGCTTGGCCAGGGAATTATTGTTGGTCAATCAATTAGAGTCAGAACTGTTGAGATCCCAGAATAGAAGCAGGAATTGAAAAGGCATGGGGGGGGGGTGATGGGGAATGAGAAAGCAATGCAGAGAGTTATGGAAATGAAATGAGAGAAAGGAGAGTGAGGGAAGAAGGTAAGAAAAATGTAAAGGGAGGACACAAAGAGGTGATGATTAGCAAAAACTAGTCAGAAGAGATGAGAGAGAATATGGGTTATATATGGGCAAGTCACTTAACTCCATTGCCTTGACAAAACAAAAAAAAGTAAAAATGATCAACTGTAAAAAGATTTTAACTCATTAAAAAATAAAAGCACCCAACTGGAAAAGGAAAACAGTTCATTTAAAAGGCAAAGGAAACATAAAAGCTAACTGAAGAAAATGAAACCCTGAAAATTAGAATTGAATAGAAACGAATGAGTCTATGAGACACCAAGATTCCACCAAATAAATCAAAAGGCTGAAAACAATTAAAGAAAATGTAAAGTATCTTGTAGGAAAAACAAATGATCTAAAAACAGATCCACAAGAAATAATCTAAAATGTATTGGTCTACCTGAAAGATCCCCAAATAAAACCTGAAAAAATGTCTTTCAGGAAATTATCATGAAAAAGAGTCCTAATATACTAGATCAAAAAAGGAAAAATAGTCTTTAAAGGAATACACAGAACACCTCCAGAAAGTGACCTCAGAATAAAAACCCCAAGGACTGTCACAGCCAAACTTCAGAATTCTTACCTAAAGGAGAAGACATTTCAGTCAACAAGAAGCAATACAAAGGAAGTGAATACAGAATTGCCAAGGACTTAGCTTCAACATTAAAGGACTGGAGGAACAGGAATATGATATTTCAGAAAGCATGAAGCCAGCATACTTGGATTATAATCAGAATTAAATAACAAAAAAAAGAATTAACTACCCTACAAAATCCATAATATTCTGTTAGGGGAAAAGAAGGACTTGCAATAAATTCCAAAACTAACAGAAAATTTGATCTTTAAATACAAGACTCAGCAGACACATAAAAAAGTAAACAGAAAGGGGGAAAAACAAATACTAGTCAGGAACATTAAACTATATACATCCCTATGAGAAGATAACAATTCTTATTCTTGAGAATTATATAACTCTTAGGAAAGTTCAAGATTGAATATACTTGAAGCTATTTTAATCATAGCATATAGGGGTTAGTCCATGTCCTTTATCAAAGAAGACTAAAATAACATCACTATGTTGGAGATAAATTACAGTGTGTCTGACTGGCTGATCAGACCAATATCATCTCAGAATGCTCTATTACAGTTTGGACACAAACAATCCATTGAGAACACCTGGGGTCTTTACTCTAAATTTATATATCTCATGTTTCCTTTGAGGTACTTCAGTTCTGCCTTGCTCATAGAGCACAACACCCTCTGTGATTAGGGCACACCATGTCAGGTGGTCCTGTGTCAGTGACTCTCATGGCTCACAATTAATTTTAAAGGTCTCAAAAAGACCTATATTGTTTCCTGGTACTTAGAGGCTAAATACATAATTAAATCACAAAGTGACCTTTCTTTACTAAATATTTTAGTTAAGGAAGGTTTTAATACAATAGGGACAAAGGTTGGGAGCATACTTAGAACGGTTGGACATACATAGATTTGGAGGTGATCTTGCATTAATCCATACTTTCATTAAAAAAGGTTACAGTACCAGAGTTGGAGTGCTAAAGCAATAGAGGAAGAGAGTGAACCCAAAAGTTTCATTGAGGAGTATTGTTATGGTTAGAGTATACAGAGATAGAAGAAAAGAGTGTACTTAAGGGGACTGGAAATGAAAAGATCATGAGGCAATTTAATTTTGCTTGTTGCTTTGGCTCCAATTAAAAGGAGTATGCTTGTGGGGAGGTATAAATAATTTTCCTTTTCATGATGCTTTGGCTCATGAGGATTATGTGTCTGTGGAGGGTATGTAAAAAGAGGGGTCATTATAAATCAATTATAATTGATGTGATTTATAACTCTTGAGAAGTATATTTCAAATGAGACAGAAGAAGTTTGGGTACTTGGTGATTATAAGGCAATGCTGTTTATCAATCAATCAAGCAATCAAACAATAAACCTTGAGAATGACACTTCTACAAGGACAGATTAAAGGTATATATTTCAACAAAAAGTTTAAAACAAAGTCATAAAACGCAGTACTATACCAAAGAGACTGCAAGGCATTAAATAACACCAAGTGAAGAGGCATAAAAACCTTTGATAATACTGAGTAAATTCTACTCTCAAAAGATTTGACCAGAAAGGGGATAACATACATTCCCAATTGAGTTTAAAAATCTCTCCTACCCTACAGGGAAGTGGGAGGATAAAGGTAAAGAAGGGGGAATAAGGGACTGATTTCAAAAAGGGAAAGCAAAGGTAAAAGTAAAATTTAAACTTAAAAGAAAAGCTAAAGGGGAAAAGGAGCAAAATATTGTTCAGGATGGATAAGAAGAAAGGAAAGAGAAGAGTATAAACAAGAAAAGATAGCATGGAGGGAAATACAAAATCAGTAATCTTAACTGTAAATGTGAATGGAATAAACTCTCTCATAAAATGGGAGAAGATAACAGAATGGATTAAAAAATAGAATCCTACAATATGTTGTTTACAAGAAATACATTTGAAGCAGATATATGTACCCAGGATAAAGATAAATGGTGGATCAAAGCATATTACACTTCAAAGGAAGTAAAAAATATCAAGGATAGCAATCCTGATCTCTGACAAAGCAAAAACAAAAACAGATCTCATTAAAGAAATAAGAAAGGTACATCATTGTCTATTTTTTTTGTTTTTCTTTTTCCAAGGCAATGGGATTAATTGACTTGCCCAAGGTCACATAGTCAAATTTGAATCCAGGTCCTCCTGTCTCCAGGGCTCATGCTCTATCCACTGTGCCTCCTAGCTGCCTCAAAACTCCATTTTCTTTTCTTTTTTTTTATTTTGGGGCTTTATTTAATTTTTTTTTCTTTTAAAGATGCTACATAGTCCAACAGGATTGGTCATTTACGGCATAGAACTAATTTACAGTCAACTCTCAATTATCTGCTTGTGGGTCAGTTTGGGGGAAGGTCGCCCCCCCAACCACCAGTCCCTCATCTGGAATGGGTCTCCTCTCTCCTGCCTCCCAGTTGGCTCTAGGACTATTTCCCTTAGCTACTTCCAGAATACTGTGCCCTCCATACTACTGGGATAACTTTTCATGTTGCTCCTCCAATTAAGGGCCAAATTGGAGGGGGAGGGAGTAGAGGAAAGGGACTGAGGCCAAGCACAGTGAGGGAAGGTGAAGTAGGATGAATTCAAGAATGACATTAAAATGACATTTTTTTTAAAGGTTATCTGCACTATGGCTACTCCCTCCATCAGCAGGGTAATCAAAGTTGACTATTATTACTACAGGTATAATTTCCCACCTTCCCAAGATAGATGTTATTTATTTACATAGAAAAACATTTCCTGTCCGTTGTTTTCCAATATTCAGATAAATCTTTTATGTAGTGCCCCGCCCCTCAAAAAAAGTAGGAGACAGAAGGATCCCACAGTTCTCCAGCAGCAATGACAAGTCAACCCACTAGCCTTAAGAGCAGTGACTTCTATGCCATAGCATTAGTCATAACCTTGTGACAATAAGGAAACATGAGATGAAATACATTAAATAAATTAAATAGTCATCAAACATTTCTGAGTAACAGTTTAATTCAACTAAACGAACCAATAGCAGTTTAGCTTGGTCCCGTTAAGAGAACAAGGCAATGACCTTTCTCCTAAAATGTTGTGTACCATTTATCAATATATGCCTCAAATCTATGACTAGCATATTCAATGCAGTCACTTAATTCTTTTCAGCTTCTGACTCAATTCACTTAAGTTCCCAAAAAATAATTGGTAACTTATACAGAACTGAAGACATGGACAGAAACTCTCAAGTTTATGAGCAGTATGTATGGTGGATTAATATATTTTACAGAGATTCCTGACCCTTCCTGCCTTAGCTCTGGTTCCCACTATCTGATGGGGGAGCTCTAGCAGTTAAAGAACCAGTTTCTCATTTAAAAGAGGTAATCCAGCAACATGTACCAAGGTCTAAAAATGTTTAAAATTACATTTACAACTTATCATTTGAGGATTAACCAAGATTTTCCTTGTTATTTAGTAAAGATCATTCTTTTTGCATTTAGTATTTTGCCCCAATTACTCACTGTACATTTCAAACTTTCTAGGAGATTATGTTATGTTATATTTGTGCAGGGGGAGGGGGGGTGGTAATTTAAAGGCAAGACCTGTGAGATGTCATACATTAATTTCTTTGTTATGAATAAATTTAAATCCTATGATATGGCAGATCCATGAGTCCAATTTACCAGCTTTTGCATGCTGCCTATATAAGGCGATTTTCCCTATAATTACACCGACGATAAAGAACAAAACAACCAGAGCCAGAAGTCGGGTACTAAGCCCTTCTTTCCCAAGGGTGGCTGAAGCGGAGACTGGGCTGTTGCTTTGCAGTGTCTTCCTCATCTGAAGTCCATCTTCTTCCTTAAATTGTTTGTTTTCCTCCTGTAACCTCTGAACTTCTACTTGCAGCCTTTTACATTCTTCCATTACTTTCTTAGCTTCAGTATCATCCAAAGAAGAACTTATAGATTTAGACATAACAGATGATTCTGTCTTTGTTGCCGTTGTGGACATAATTTTATTTATTTCTACATCGTGCGGTTTATCATTCTCTGCTGGCAATTCAAACACACACCTAAGTTTTGAATCCATAAGATCTTCTGGTTTTGCCTCCTTCCATACTGCTTCCATATCTGAAGTGTCAGTCGGAGCAAACATAGATTGAACCATAAACTTGTGTTTACTTTTCTCATTAGGATCATAATCGAAAGGCTGTAGCATCACAGACACATTGATTGATGTTCCTGCATCAATAATTCCACTATTGGGTCTCACACAATAACGACGGGGTGCAGTAGTCTTCACTTTAAAACATACATTTCGGTCAGAAGGGTTGCCAAGCTTTAGGTTGGTGGTCACAACATCTGTGAAGGGACCTTTGAATTTGAGCTCGAGCTGCGGCTCCAGGCTCAGGACCTGCTCCACTTTCTCCATGTTCCTCGGTGCGGGGGGAGGGGGCGGCGGCGGCTGCTCGCAGCTGCACCAGCGCCGGGGGCCGGGAGGACGGCACAGAGAGGCCACGGAGGAGCGTGGCCGGGAGAGAGCAAAACTCCATTTTCTTAAAAGGCATTAAAGGCAATGAAATTGTATCATTATTCTATCAGAAGAAGTTGAATGAATTACAAGGAGACAAACAGCAAAACTGACTGGGAGACTTCAACCTCTCTTTCTCAGAATCAGATAAGTCTAATCACAAAATAAACAAAAAAGAAGTTAAGAAGGTGAATAAAAACTTAGAAAACTTTATATACACACATATACATATGTATGTATGGATGGATATATATACATATACATATATATTTATATAAGCATACTAGACCTATGGAGAAAACTGAAAGAAAACTTTTTCTCTGCAGTACAAGGCACCTCTCCCAAAACTGACCCTGCACTAGGGCAAACAACTTTACAATTAAATATAGAAAAACAGAAATAATAAATGCATACTTTTTCAGATCATGATGCAAAAAAATTAATAAAGGACCATAGAAAGATAAATCCAAAATTATTTGGAAAAGAAATAACCTAATTGTAAAGAAAGAGTGGATCAAACAGCAAATCGTAGAAATAATCAACTATTTCATCCAAGAAAATGACAACAATGAGATATCATACCAAAATTTATGGGATTTAGCCAAAGTAGATTTTAGGGAAATTTTTATATCAATTTTATATACAAAGAGACCAACGAATTGGGCATGCAACTAAAAAAGCTAGAAAAAAAACAATTTAAGATCCCCAACTAAATACCATATTAGAAATTCTGAAAATCAAAGGGGAGATTAATAAAATTGAAAGCAAGAAAACCAGTGATCTAACAAATAAAACCAAGAATTGGCTTTATGAAAAAACCCAAAAAATAGATAAACCTTTGATTAATATAATGTTAAAAAACAGAATAGCAAATTACTAGTATCAAAAATGAAAAAGGTGAACTCACCAACAATGAGGAGAAAATCAAAGGAATAATTTGGAGTTATTTTGCCTAAGTGTATAGCAATAAATTTGATAACCTGAATAAAATGGATGAATATTTACAAAAATCCAAATTGCCTAGATTAACAGAAGAGGAAACAAAATACTTAAATAACACCATTTTAGAAAAAGAAAGGGAAGAATTTCTTAAGAGAATGTCTCTAGGTCCTGATGGATTTGCAAGTAAATTCTACCAAAGATTTAAGGAAAAATTAATTCCAATTCTACATTAACTATTATTAAAAATAGGAGAAATTCTGCAAAGATTCTTTTATGACACCAATATGGTGCTGATACTCAATCCATGAAGAGTCAACACAGAACAAAGAAAATTATAGCAAAGTGATCATATCAAGTTGTTATTACTAGGACACATGATCAGGGAGGATTTATACAAGGTAGGCCCCCCAACATAATTGAATATATCAATACCAAAATCAACAGAAATCATATGATCATCTCAATAGATGCTGAAAAAGCCTTTGAGAAAATACAATATCCATTCCTAATAAAAACACTATAGAGCATAAAAATAAATGAAGATTTCCTTAAAATAAGAAGCAGTATCCTTCTGTAACCACCAACAAACATTTTATGTAATGGGGATAAGCTAGGAACATTTCCAATAAGATCAGGGATGAAACAAGGTTAACCATTTTATCCATTACTATTCAACATAATATTAGAAATGTTAGATTTAGCAATAAGAAAGAGATTGAAGGAATTAGAATACGCAATGAGAAAGCAAAGCTTTGTATCTTTGCTGATTATAAGATAGTATACTTAGAGATCCCTAGAAAATCAACTAAAAAAAGTCCTTGAAACAACAAATTCAGCAAAGTAACAGGATACAAAATAAATTCATATAAATCAACAGCATATATATATGTATATATATATATACATATATATATAAATATATATATGTTTGTGTATATACACAAAGTCCAAGGGCAAAACATAGGGAAGTTCCATTTAAAGTAATTGTAGACAACATAAAATAATTGGGAATCTACCTCCCAAGACAAACCAAGAAAGTGTATGGACATAATTACAAAATACTTTTCACAGAAATAAAGTAGGATCTAAACAATTGGAAAAATGTCCATTGTTCATAGTCAGACCAAGGTAATATAATAACAATGATAATTCTACCAAAAATATTTTGCAGAGCTAGAAATAATAGTTACAAAATTCATCTAGAGCAAGAAAGTTCCCTGAATATCAAGGGAATCAATGAAAAAAATGCAATATCTAAAACTATACTATAAAGCCAGCTGCAGTCATCAAAACATTCTGTTACTGGTTAAAAAACAGTGTAGTGGATCAGTGGATTAGAATAGGTACAAAAGATACTGCAGTAAATAACTATAGTAATCTGTTTGACAAACCCAAAGACCTTAACTTCTGGGATAAGAACTCACTATTCAACAAAAACCGCTAGAGAAACTAGAAAATAGTATGGCAAAAACTAAGCATAGACTCAGATCTCACACCCTATACCAAAATATAGTCAAAATGGGTTTCTGATTTGGACATAAAAGGTGATACCAAAAGACCAATTAACAGATCAAGAAATAACTATCAGATCTATGGAAAGGGGAGAATTGTATGACCAAACAAGAAAGAGTATATTATAAATTGCAAAGTAGATGATTTTGATTTCATTAAATTGAAAAGGTATTGCACTAATTAAATGAATGCAGCCAAGATTAGAAGGAAAAAGGAAAGTTAAGAAATAATTTTCACAATTAGGGGCTCTGCTAAAGGTCTCATTTCTAAAATATATAGAGAATTGAATCAAATTCCTAAGGTTACAAGTCATTTCTAAATTTAAAAAAAGTCAAAGGATATAAACAGTTTTCAAATGAAGAAATTAAAGTTATATGTGATCATATGAAAAATGTTCTAAATCATTTGTGATAAGAGAAATGCAAATTAAAACAACTATAAGGTACTATCTAATACCTAATAAGATTGCTTAAGTTGACTTAAAGAGAAAATCCATGTTGGAGAGGTTGTGGGAGGATTGGGAAAGTAATGTCCTGTAAGTAGACCTGTGAACTAATCCCTCTATTCTGGAGAGCAATATGGAACTACGCTCAAAGAACAATAAAACTAATCATTCCTTTTGATCCAGCAACACTAATGGAAGGCTATTTAATAGCCAAAAGAAATCATAAAATATGGGAAATATCCCACATGTTCAAAAATTTATGTTTTTTTTTTTGTAGTGGCAAAGAATTGGAAATTGAGGGGATGCCCATCAATTGGGGAATAGCAGAACAAGTTATAATATTTGAATGTTATGGAGCACTTTTGTTCTTAAGAAACCATGAGTGGTCAGACTTTAAAGAAGCATGAAAAGAATTACATGAACAGATGCTGAGCAAAGGGAGCAGAACCAAGAGAATGTTGTACACATTAACAAGAGCATTGTTCAAGTATGATGGATGCAGTTCTTCTCAGTCGTTCAGAGATCAAGGACACTGTGGGGGATGCATTTCATACAATGCCATTCGCATCCAGAAGGGGAAAAAAACATAGAATCTGAAAGTATATTATGTTCATTTTTTTCAAACTTCTAGTTTTCCTTCCTATCTCATAGTTTTCTTTCTTTTCCCTTAGTCCTAATTCCTATTACAAAGAAAGACTAATATGTAAATATATTAAATATAAATGAACATGTACAATTTTTACTAGACTGCCACAGAGGGGAGGGGAGTAATAAGGAAAAGTGGTAGAAAAATGTGCAACTTATAAATATGCAAGTGGATGAACATTAAAAATCTTTTATAACATGTAATTGGAAAAAATATCAATAAAAAATTGTTGTGTGCTCCCTATCATAAACAAACAGAATCTTTTCCTTTTGTAAACACCTTTTGCTCAAGGAAAGTAATACTTAGAAATAGTTAGAAACTTTATGATAAGGTTTATTGTATGTGACGAACATTTAGAGATTTATTTATGTTATCTGAAAATAATTTTACATCAATCAAGATTTAAAAAATTCCAATTTTAAAGAGTATTTTTTTTTTGCTTTAAGGTTGAATAAGACAGAGAAATCAATCATTTTACATATTTCCAACTAAGTGATTTCATGAAGTCTGTGACTGTCTTTTTAACATCAAGAATATTTATTCCTTTCAAGAAAGAGAACCACTCTCAGGAAACGAATGTTTATAAAAGTTTTTAATGGAGTAAGACCTACTAAATCTTCAAATCTCTAAGCTATTTCACTGAAATAATGTGATGGTATTGCTTATAGCTCTCAAAGCAAAACATCTATTTTCAAATTGGAAGTTTGCCTTTGAAATATCAAACTAATTAGCCATCAGATTAGTATTAAAAGCATTTAAAATTACTGTAATTGTTGTAAATGGAAAGGATCTTGCTATATTGATCTAAACTTGTTGCCATTTCATAGCATAGATAAGAGTTACATTAGTGTTTTAGGGTTTTTTTTGGGGGGGGGTAGGTGTTTTTTCCCCAAGGCAAATGGGGTTAAGTGGCTTGCCCAAGGCCACACAGCTAGGTAATTATTGAGTGTCTGAGGCCAGATTTGAACCCAGGTACTCCTGACTCCAGGGTTGGTGCTCTATCCACTGCGCCACCTAGCCACCCCTACATTAGTGTTTTAAACTTATCACATGTATAAGATTCAATTCCTAGGGGAAGTTAGGTGGTGCAGTGGCAGAAATAGAAGGTGGTGAGTTCAAATGTGATCTCAGACACTTAATACTTTACTGTGAGACTCTGAGCAAGTCACTTAACCCTACTCTCTTTGTAAATAATAATAATAATAATGATAACCAAAAAAAGATTCAATTCCTGAAGAATCTCATTTTCTTTTTGAGAGTCTGAGAATATTTGGTGGTAGTGAATAAACTTATGAAACAAAATGAAAAATCCATTAAGATAGGCTTAGGCACAAGAAATGTTTCTGTTGCTTTCTTTTGTTCTAAAATAAAAAATAAGATTCCAGCAAGGAAAAATGTTTAGTTAAGGATAATAAATCAAGTATCATCCTATTTGGATTCTCATTTATTTTATGTTGTTTGTTACATCTAGAATATAGAACACAATTTAAATACCATGGAACCACGGAAAGGATAATGGTGGGACCTGGCTGCATCAACATCAGGGGATCAAAGTGCCTTGAATGAGATATTCCAAAGATCAAGGGAGCTTGGAATGCAGCCAAGAATGCACTATTCAGCAAAGCAGAGCCTTCTCTTCCAGGCAAAAAGATGGACATTTAACAAAATAGAAAATTCCAACATTTCCTGATGAAAAGACCAGAGCTAAATAGAAAATTTGGACATCAAACAGGAACTGAAAAGACATAGAAAAGGTTAAAAAAAGAATAGGGTAAAGAAAAAAATTGCTATCCAAAAAGACGAAACTGGCTATATCCCCCCCCAGGAGAAAGATTCTCATAACTTGAGAACTGTAACTCTATTAAAGAGAATATACTTAACCAGAAGTGATGGACACTCATGATTTGTCTGTGAGACTGCTATCTAATAAGATAAAACTGATTATATCCTTACCTGGGAGAAAGACTCTAATAACACTCAAGAATTTTAACTCTGTTAGAGAAAATATACTTAGCCAGAAGTGATGGACACTCACGACTTTTTTGTGACTCAGAACGATTCAAAAACAATACCTCCTTAAAAAAGGGGGGACAGTAAGGAGATGAGAGGATGGAGGAGACTGAATGGGGTAAATCTCATTACATTAAGAGATACAAAAGACCTATTGCAATAGAGGGGAAGAAGGGAGGTGGTCAGAACCACCTGATTCTTACTCTCATCAGATTTGGTTTAAGAAATGTATCTACCTTTCAAGTATTAAAAGAAGAAAGGGGAGGTGGGGCACAGGGAGGGAAGAAAAAGGAGAACTAACAGAAGGAAGGGAAGAAAGAAGGGGGTAAAAGTAAAGAGGAAAGAAAGGGAAGGAGGATTGAAATAGGAGGGCAAACATACTGAAGGTGGGGGTATTCAGAAACAAATTACTGGGGAATATGGATAAAGGAGAAAAGGAAGAAAATATAACAAATAGTGGGAAGATAGAATGGAGGGCAATAAAGAATTAGTAATTAAAACTTTGAATGTGAATGGAAAGAACACTCCCTTAAAACTTAAGTGAATAGCAGAGTGGATTAAAAGCCAGAATCCTACAATATGCTATTTACAAGAAATCCATTTGAAGCAGAGAGATTCATATAGAGTAAAGGTAAAAGGTTGGAGCAAAATATATATCACCTGAAGTGAAAAAAGCTGGGGTAGCCATCCATCTCAGACAAAGCAGCTGCAAAAATAGATAGCATTAAAAGAGATAGGAAAGGGGGCAGATAAGTGGTGCAGTGGATAGAGCACTGGCCCTGGAGTCAGGAGGAACCAACTTCAAATCTAGCCTCAGACACTTAAAAATTACCTAGCTATGTGGTCTTGGGCAAGCCACTTAACCCCATTTGCCTTGCAAAAAAAAACCTAAAAAAAAGAGAGATAAGGAAGGAAACTATATACTTCTAAAAGGTACTATAGATAATAAGTAATTTCAATATTAAATATGTATGCACCCAAGGGTACAGCATCCAAATTCTTAGGGAAGATGTTGAAAGAGCTACAGGAAGACATAGACAGCAAAACTCAACTAGTGGGAGACCTCAACTTCTTGCTCTCAGATTTAGATAAATCTAAGCATAAAATAAACAAGAAGGAAGTTAAGGAGGTAAATAGATTGTTAGAAAACCTAGATAAGTATATCTTAGGGGATAGAAATATACATTTTTTCTGTAGTACATGGTACTTACACAAAAACTAACCATGTACTAGTGCATAAAAACCTAATGATCACTTGCAGAAAAGCAGAAGTAGTTCATACTTCTTTCTCAGATCAAAATGCAGTCAAAATCATATGCAATATTGGGGCAGGGAGATAGAGACCCAACATTAATTATAAATTAAATAACTTCATTTTAAAGAATGAGTGGCTCAAACAACAAATTACAGAAAGATTTTATTATTTCATTCTAGTTAATAACAATAATAAAACAACATACCAAAATCTATGGGAATCACTCAAGCAGGGTATCAGGGGATATATTATAACTTTAAATGTTTACATGAATAAATTAGAGAAAGAAGAAATCATTGAATGAAATATGCAACTAAAACTTAGAGAAAGAATAAATTAAAAACCCCCAATTAAATACCAAATTAAAAATTCTAAAAGTTAGAGAAAATAATAAAATTGAAAGCAAGAAAACTATTGAACTAATAAATAAAACCAAAATCTGGTTTTATGAAAAAAACAATAAAATTGATAAATCTCTGGTGATTAAAAAAAGAAGAAAATCAAATTGCTAGTATCATAAATGAAAAAGGTGAACTCACCACCAGTGAGGAAGAAATTAAAGTAATACTTTAGAAATATTTTGTACAACTCTATGCCAATAAATTTGACAATCTAAGTGAAATGGATGAATATTTACCAAAATATAAATTGTCCAGGGTAAATAAAGAGGAAATCAAATACCTAAATAACACCATCGCAGAAAAAGAATTCCAACAAGTCATTATTGAACTCCCTAACAAAAATTCTCCAGGATCAGATGGATTCACAAGTGAATTCCATCAAATATTTAAGTAACAATTGGTTCCAACTCTATATAAACTCTTTGGAAAAATAGGGAAAGATGGAACTCTGCCTAACTCTTTCTATGAAACCAATATGATGCTGTTACCTAAACCAGAAAGAGTTAAAGAGAGAAAGAAAATTACAGACCTATCTCCCTGATGAATATAGATGCAAAAATCTTAAAACTTTAGCAAAAAAATTACAAGTTATTACTAGTCTAATACATAATGAACAAGAAAGTTTTATACCAGGAAGGGAGGGTTGGTTCAACATTAGAAAAAAATGTTAATATTAATTAATTATATCAATAAAAAACATATCAGAAATCATATGATTATATCAATAGATGCTGAAACAGCTTTTGACAAAATACAGCACCCATTCCTACTAAAAACACTAGAGAGTGCAGGAATAAATGGATTGTTCCTTTGGATAATAAGATATATCTCCCTGAAACCATCAACAAACATCATATACAATGGGGATAGGCTTGAGGCATTTGCAATAAGATCAGGGGTGAAACAAGGATGCCTATTATCACCACTACTATTCAATATTGTATTAGAAATGTGAGCTTCAGTGATAAGAGAAGGAAAAAGAAATTAAAAGAATTAGAATTGGGAAGGAAGAGACAAAACTCTCACTCTTTGAAGATGACATGATGAGATATCTAGAGAATCCCAAAAAAATCATCTAAAATAATGCTAGAAATAATTAGCAACTTTAGGAAAGTCACAGGATATAAAATAAACATTCATAATTCCTCAACATTTCTATATATGACTAGCAAGATAAAGCAGAAAGAACTGTAAAGAGAAATCTCATCCAAAGTAAACTTAGACAATATAAAATACCTGGGAGTCTACCTGCCAAGGCAGACTCAAAAACTCTTTGAAAACAATTACAAAACACTTTTCACACAAATAAAGTCACATTTAAATAACTGGGCAACATCAACTGCTCATGGATAGGCCGATCTAATATAATATAATCAAAATGACAATTCTACTGCAATTACACTACTTGTTTAGTGCCCTAGAAATGAAAATTCCAAAAAATTACTTTAATGAGTTAAAAAAATTATAAGTAAATTCATATGGAGAAATAATAAGTCAAGAATTTCCAGGGATTCAGTGAAAAAAAGAGCAAAAGAAGGTGGCTTAGCCTTACCAGAACTAAAATGATATTATAAAGCATCAATCATCAAAACTGTCTGGTATTATTTAAGAAATGGAATGGTGGATCAATGGAATAGATTAGCTGGAATAGAAGGAAAGGATAATAGTAATCTGCTGTTTGATAAGCCCAAAGAATACAGCTATTGGGATAAAACCTCTCTCTTAGATAAAAACTTTTGGGAAGATTGGAAGTTAGTATGGCAGAAACTTGGATTAGACCAACACCTCATACCCTATACCAAGATAATATCAAAATAGATACAGGATTTAGATGTAAAAAACAGTACTATAAGTAAACTAGATGATAAAGGAGTAGTTTACTTGTCAGATTTATGGAAAATGAAACAGTTTATGACCAAGGAAGAGATGGAGAACATCATTCAAAACAAACTAGATAATTTTTATTACATTTAATTAAAAAACATTTGCACAGACAAAATCATGGTAACCAAGATCAAAAGAAATGTAGTAAATTGGGAAACAATTTTTGCAACTAGTATTTCTGACAAAGGACTCATTTCTAAAATATTCAGAGAACTGAGTCAAATTTTCAAAAAAACAAGCCATTCCCCAATAGACAAATGGTCAAAGGATATTCAAAGTCAATTTTCAACTGAGGAAATCAAAGCAATCCATAGTCATATGAAAAATTGCTCCAAATCATTACTTATTAGAGAAATGAAAATTAAAGCATCTCTGAGATACCACCTCACACCTCTCAGACTGGACAATGTGACCAGAAGGAATAATGATCAGTGTTGGAAGGGATGTGGGATTTGGGTGGAAAATACAATGTTGGTGGAGCTGTGAACTCCTCCAGTCTTTCTGGAGAGCAATTTGGGAATATGCCCAAAGGGCAACAAAAATGTGCATACCCTTTGACCCAGCAATACCACTACTGGGACTATACCCTGAAGAGATTATGAAAAAGGGTGAAAACATCATTTGTACAAAAATATTTATAGCAGTCCTGTTTGTGGTGGAAAAGAACTGGAAATTAAATGAATTTCATGCAACTGGAGAATGGCTTAAAAAACTGTGGTATATGTATGTCATAGAACACTATTGTTCTATTAGAAACCAGGAGGGATGGGAATTCAGGGAAGCCTGGAAGGACTTACATGAACTGATGCTGAGCGAGTTGAGCAGAGCCAGAAAAACATTATATACCCTAACAGCAACATAGGGTTAATGATCAACCTTGAAGGACTCGCTCATTCCATCAGTACAACAATCAGACAGAATTTTAGGATATCTTCAATGGAGAATACCATCTGTATCCAGAGAAAGATCTGTGGAGTTTGAACAAAGACCAAAGCCTATTACCTTTAATTAAAAAAAAAAAAACATCTTATTTTGCAATTTTTCTATCTCTTATGCTTCTATTTTTTTCATAAGGATATGATTTCTCTCTCTCTCGCTCAACTTCTCTCTTAACTTAGATCAATGTATACCATAGAAATAAGGGGGGTGGGGGAGGGCAGTAAGATTAGAGGAAAATTGTAAAGCTCAAAATAAATAAAATCTCTCGAAAAACAACTATCATCCTTCAAAGAAAATAAAGTAGAACTATCACTAAGATACCCTGGAGACTTGGCAGCCAAGAGGAGGAAGATTTGGTAGAGAGTAGTCCTAGAGTTATCAAAAACTCATGCAGAAGACATGTTACCTACCCCTCAATACATGTGCTCTCTTCAAATGGGGACCCATGTTTATAAATCATATACAATTCTTAGGCATTTCTACTCTTTGACTGAGAGTGTGCATTTGTACAATGAGTTCTTTTACATTAGTGATATTAAACTCAAATAGAAATGAGGGGGAACTAATCTATGCATAAACATCTCTATCACTTAATTTTAAAAGATATCCATATTTTATTACATTTTAATTTAATTACTTAAAAATTTCTTTATAAAATAAATGTTTACTTAAACATTAAATTTTTCAAATTGTATTCAATTTGAGGAGATAATGAGGATAGAGAATTCCAGGCATGGGGGAAAGCCTAAGAAAATTCCAAGAACCTAGAGAAGTGTCTTATTCATGTCATATCAGTGTCACTGAATGGAAGAACACACTACCTCTCTCCTGGACTGTTCCATTAACCTCCTAACTCATCAGCATCTCATCTCAAATCTCCCCCATCTCTATCTAATGGACTACTACAAGAGTCATATTACCAAAGACAGATCTGATCATTTCATTTTCCTCATCAATAAACTTTCTATTACCTCTAGGAATAGACCACTCCACCCTAATCCTAAACAAGGACACTGCTGGTATCGTTCCATTTTGACTTCCTAGGAGGTATGTTACCTACTATTACTCACAAGACTTAAATTCACTCATTGGTTCACAAAGTTGTCCAAATTCCTGCAGTACATCCCCTTAAATTTTATTGATGTAACCCCATTAACGTACAACTTGAGGTCTAGGATAAGAGATGGGGAAAAAAATAACTGAAGCTGAACTTCTCCAGTAACACTTGTTACTGACCAGATGATATGGAAATCCTAGAGCAGGAACTAATTCAAGATCCGCTTTAATAAAGAAAAGACAATGAGAGACCCAACTACTGTGTAAGTAGATCATTTGGTGTTGAAAATAGGAATGGACCTGGAGGACACCCTGAAGGAGTAGCTTTCAGTTAGAACCCTGAGGAGCCGGAATGAAATGTGCTAGGTTTCAGCGCCACCATCTTCATAAATAAAAGCTTGTGGACAGATACAAACACAATAATGTGGCTTCTTGACTTTGAAAGTTTAACTAAATGAGGTAGCTGATCAAGTATTGAACAAGAATTTTTGAAGCACCAAGTGAGCCAGTGCTCCTGTACCAAAGGCAGATAACTGGGAGCCGATGGAGAGATGTCTGAAGGTTGATGGTTTTCAGAAGACTTCCTGAAGGAAGTGCAACTTGATCTGGATCTCAGGGAAGTAGGAGGATCTTCTGAATTGCCCAGGAGCAAGAAAAGAGAAGATTTAGGGCTCTTTTGTCTCCAGCTGAGTAGAAGTTTGACTTAATGTGAATTTTTTGGTTCTTGTCTGAATTTCAGGTGAAATATGAGGTTTTTACTTTTTTAATGATGGATTTCAGATGTTTAAAATGGAGATTGATATTAAGAAAACTCTTCTATACAACTATGACTCCTACAGGAAGTGTTAAAACCTTGAGGGTTCAGATCTCAGTGTTTGTAAGGCCGAATAAGGCTGAGAGCCCAATGAGTGCTAGAGTAATACCGCACTCTTTCAAATATCCTACCTCAATGTCTACACTTTAGAAGTTTGAGTGACAATTCTTGTTTTTTCCTGTTTCTTCTTTCCCTCTGAACCAAAGTACCTGAAAATCATGCACTGGATGGGAGTGGCCATAGGCGTACAGAGGGTATGATCTAGTCCTGTAGTCTACATCCCTATGGGGTGACATTTTGACAATAACCCACTGAGGTTTAGGACAACTAGATGACACAATGGATAGAACTCTAAACTTGCATCCAGGAAGACTCATTTTCCAGAGTTCTAATTTCACCTCAGTCACTTACTATTTGTGTGACCCTGGACAAAAATCACTTCACTATTTACCTCAATTTCCTCATCTATGAAACGAGGTGGAGAAAAAAATGAGAAAATACTCTTGTAGCTTTGACAAGAAAACCCTATGTGGGTTTGCAAAGAATTTTGACTCAACCACAAAAGACTATTTACAATAATCAAATTCTTTCTTATCTGTGCAATTTTGAATGCCATCTAATTGATTTCTTGCACTCATTTAGAAAAAGAAGAAACTTCCATCCTTGCTCCTGACTCAACACAGACTCCAGGATATTGTCTTGAATTCAACAGTCTAATTTTTTTTCTGGGACATCCTCCTGGTACTGAGAGACACCCATTGATGGAAACTTTATACATTCATTTCATCTGCTCCTTTCTCCATCACTTCTTTTCTCAGTGGACACCACAGCTGAAATCATTTTCCCTTAGCTTCATTCTCCCAGATCCATCATTTCCCTTTCTCTTCCAGTCCTCTCCCCATCTACTGGCACCTCCTGAACATTCTCTTGCCACCAGCAAATTCTCCTCATGGCCAACAAATTCTTCTCCAGTTTCAGGGAACAGTGACTGGATAACACTTTTCCCCTATTAACAGTTAGGGAAAATCATAGAGGTGACCCTCCCTATCTCTGCCCTATGTCATGTATCCCAATGGGATCCTCTAATTCGAAATCAAAGGTCAGAAATTAGTAGATAAGCCTTGACTGAGAAGCTATGATATGTCTTATTCAAAAGTCAAAGGTCAGAAATTAGTAAGTAAGCTTTTATTGAGTAACTATGATATGTCAAACACTGGGCTGGGAGCTGCAGCTACAAACATAAAAATGAAATGGTGCCTGCCCCTGCAGAACCACACATTCCTTAGAGATAAAGTACTCAGATTAAATAGGAAGTAATTTTGGTCTCAGAGAAGCCCTAGAAGAGTGTTCCAAGGTAGGAAAGAGGGAGCACGAAAAGAAGAAAGGAAGGAAAGTCTGGGAGTCACACTAGTGGACAGGGAAGTCCCAGTCCTCAGGTGAACCCTTACCCTTCTGGGCTCACTCCCACAGCTCCCTCAGGCCCATCTTCTCCCAGATGCTCAGAGACAGCTCCCAAGCCTTTTGTTCCCCTAGAGAACTGACCAGATCTGCCACTTGGACAAGACTGGTCCCTTCCAGGCGGCCACGGGGGAGAGAGGGAACCAGGTAAAACTTGAATTTCTCCAGTTCCTCTGAAGTCAGGTAGTCCAGGTGCCGAAGCAGCCAGACTCGGACAGTCTCCTCCATCGCGCTCCCCTCCCCTGCCCTGACTCAGACTATCTGTGACTAGAGGACAGAAAAAGTCGAAGTTCCCTAAAACAGGAAGCAAGCCTAGGTGTAGTCCACACCTCTGAAACTTGGAGTTGAAGAGCAGAAACTGGGTGCTGTCCCCCTTTGGGGGAAAGGGAAAATTATAACCAGAAACAGAGAATGTAGCACTGACAAATTCCTATGTTTTCTCCTGACTTCACACATGCAATCAGTTGCCAAATCTTGATGTTTCTACTTCAGGTTCAAAGTTTCTCATGTTGCCAAGTAAATATTTTCAGTCTTCTTTTTAAGAACTTATAAATGCAGGATATAATCTCAACTCTTTTCAAGTGACTTTGCTTCTAATTTGTTTTAAGTTCTATCAAACAATTCAAAATGATTCATACAGTATTCAGGTAAATCAAACTCTTAAATTGATTTCAGTCCCAGACTGGGCCTTACAATTGTTAAGGAAGGTTTATACCTGCAGGATCTAAGACACATAGAAAACAGTAACAATGATATGCACAATACCTCTGATAGACCTAACCTTACACTTTGACATTTGAATTTAATGAGTGTAAAGTTAATCAGCAAGGATAGGGTAATTTTGTTCCCAAAAGAAAAGAGTTTAATCAGTAACTGGGCTCTGTTTAGATGACCCCTAGTTTGAAGAGAAACTGTCCTGAGTCCCATGCTTACAGTCTAATCATGATCAGAATTCAACCCTTAAATTAGCACCTTTGAATTTTAGGGGCAAAAAAATGCTATTCACTGAACTATATCATGGGCACAATTCTGCCAAAATCAATTTATTTTACCATTTTCATTATTTAAATCATTTCAGCCTTAAGGAATTGGTTTAATAATCTTTTCCCACCCTGCCCCCTTACACTCAAATGTGTCCTTTTCTCTCTTAAGATGACTTGAGGTAACATTTCTATGAATGTCATAATATAGAACTGATAATACTATATTAAAATAGAATTTGCCCTTAACATTCTAGGATTTTCACTACTCCTTTCTTCCATTGACACAAAGTGTCAGACAAGACTAAAACAACTGAACAACTACAAATAGTCCACAAAGAACAATAAACAGATAGAATCCTAAAATTAGAAGGGAAGATGAGGGCTGTGATTTCCCAAAGAACAAATATCTCAAAATAAAAGAAATTTAATTGATGCCCCTTGACATACAGAATTCTGTGTTTTTCCAAAGTGATTGTGGTATTACAAAGGAATAATTCAGAATGGCTCAAAAGAGATATTAGAACTTAAGGGACTGTGTTAGAAAGCAACTAATGTCACAATTTATGACCAACATAACAGAAATATTTGTAGAATAAGAAAAATTGAAATCTATAGCATTTTCTTTGAAGAAGCAGATTTTAATCCATCCATTCCTTCTTATTTTATATGATTCTTGAATGTTTTCTCCATTTATACTTCATAAAGGAGCTTCTCAATCTCTTCTAGACTTCTCTTGATCTTTTCACATTCCATCTATTACTTGAGATGTTTCCTACCCTACCATCATTTCACCAGATATTCTCAACATCATTGTCCCACTTTCCTTCTTGAGTATTCATTTTCTTCTGGACTTTCTATCTACTAATTTTTTCCCATAAAATAGGGGCAAAAATTCCTAACTGATATTTGAGAATTCAGTGTACAGTTCTGGGCAGAAAGTTTAATGAGGATATTGAAAGGAAAAAATCATGACCAGGGAAGACCATGAATATATTTCACATGAGGATTGGCTGATAAAAATGGCAATGTTTAACTTGCATAAGAGAAGATTTGGAGGACCTTCTAGCTATCTTCAAGTATTTCAAGGAATGTCATGTAAAGTGAATAGACTTACTCTGCCAAACTTCTGAGGGTAGACACTGGAACAACAAGGAGAAAATGAGAAGAGGCAAATTTAATTTCAGAACAATATTGCAAACAAAACAATACAACCTCTCTAAACCAGAATGTGCTGTTTTGAGAAGTTGCAAGTTCCCCTCCTTGGAAGTCTTCAAGTAGAGATTATATGACCTCTTGCTTAATATGTAATAGGCAGCTTCCTCTAGTGTATGGTTTGGAAGTGTTTTCTAACTCTCATTTTTTAGTAAAAT
Source organism: Macrotis lagotis (assembly GCF_037893015.1). Lineage (NCBI taxonomy): Eukaryota > Metazoa > Chordata > Mammalia > Peramelemorphia > Peramelidae > Macrotis > Macrotis lagotis. Next base: position 837,038,683 of record NC_133658.1, on the reverse strand, counting down.
TTGTAATTTAGAAAAATTTATGAATTAGCAAAATCTAGTAAAATTATACTATATGCCAATGTTGTCTTAAATAACTGTTCTGGAGACTAAGTGTAAAATATTCCAAAAACTTTCAAATTAAAAGCAAATGTAGTTGTTTTGGGTCATGGATAAAGCACAGGCCCTGGAGTCAGGAGTACCTGGGTTCAAATCCGGTCTCAGACACTTAATAATTACCTAGCTGTGTGGCCTTGGGCAAGCTATTTAACTCCATTTGCCTTGCAAAAACCTAAAAAAAAGCAAATGTAAGGCATGATGAAAATGATTGCAGAAATAGAAAGTTCTCATTTCTGTTGTTCTCTGAGGTTTGCAGATTAGGAAACTGGGGCTCAGGTAGCTAGCACAGAATTTCACAGCTATCATTGTGTTTTAAGACTGTGTTAGTAATCCTTCTGACACTCAATGAATAATACTAGTGAGGACTAAGTTAACATTTATATAGCAGTTTTAATTTTAAAAATCTCTTTTTTTTCAGATTAAAATACCTTTATTTGGATCACTCAGTTTTATGTCTTTCCACTTGGAATAAATTAGCCCATAGGAAAGAGGTACTAATTAACCTACACTTAACTGTGCACTCCTTTACCACTTCACTTATGGGCCAACCTTATGACCAACTTGGGGGAGAGCTAACATATCACAACTCATGAACCATAATGTACATTGTACAACCCACCCACAATGTCTAGGCAGGTATTTCCACTGACATAAACTCCTGTCACTATGGGAAGGAGTTTGTAAGATTTCCACTTATTTCTCATCTCTAAACTGACCACTTTTCACCTTATACATGATATCCTATCTCTTTATGAAACATGAGCTCAAGCTTCCAAGGTTTATTGTAAACTTGTGAGAGTAAACATGAAATCCCCTCCTCCCCAAAAAAAGATGAGAAACCTCAAGAATAATGGGAGAGGAAAAAATGTACTTCACTTTGTGTTCAGATTCCAATGGCTCTTTTGCTGTGATGAGTTGCCTTCTTTATCGTAAGTCTACCAGAGAAGATGCTTCAATATGTTTCCCATAGTTGCTATTACTAGTTGTATTTCTCTCCACTCTATTCCTCACAACTCTCATTTATTCTATTCTCTCTCTCCTTTCATCCAGTCCTTGTTCAGAAGCGTGTTGTATCTGACTCCCCCTCCTCACAGGATCTTCCCTCTCTTCTGTTCCCTGCCCCCCCTTCCCTGTCCCCATTCCCATTCCTTTCCTCTCATTTTTCTCTAGGGTAAGATAGATTTCTACACCCTATGAAATGTGTATGTTATTTCCACTCTGAGCCATTTCTAATGAGAATGAAGGCTCATTCATTCCCCTTCGCCTTCCCCCCCAAATCATTCCATTGTAAAAATGTTTTTTCTTGACTTTTATGTGAAATATCTTAGCCCCTACTTCCTTTCCTTTCTCTTCCTCCCAGCACTTTCCCATATCACCCATTGACTCCATCTTTTTATACACCTTTATAAATTTTATATATAAATTTTACACCATTATATTCAGTTCCTTCCTGAGCCTTGTCTATATATGATCCTTTCAACTGCTCTCATAAATTAGAAAGTTCATATGAGTTATCAGTATCTTCTTCTCATGCAGGAATACAAGCAGTTCAGCATCATTAAGTTCCTTATAATTAGTCCTTCTTGTCCACCTCCCTTTATTCTATGGTTTACCTGAGTCCTGTGCTTGGAGATCAAGCTTTCTGTTCATCTCTGGTTGTTTCAATGGGAAAATTTTAATTTTTTTTCATTTTTTTCATTTTTTTTTGCAAGGCAGTGAGGCTAAGTGGCTTGCCCAAGGCCACACAGCTAGGTAATTATTAGGTGTCTTAGGTCAGATTTGAACTCAGGTACTCCTGACTCCAGGGCTGGTGCTCTATCCACTGTGCCACCTAGCCACCCAATAGGAAAGTTTTAAAGTCCCCTGTTTCATTGAAAATCTTTCTTTTCCCCTGGAAAAGGATGGTCAGTTTTGTTGGGTAGTTGATTCTCAATTATAAACCAAGATCTTTTGCCTTCCAGAATATCATATTCCAAACCCTACAAGCCCTCAATGTAGATGCTGCCAGATCCTCTGTAATCCTGATTATAGAGCCATGGTAGTTGAGTTCTTTGTTTCTGGCAGATTTTAGTTTTTTCTATTTGTCTTGGGAGTTTGGGAATTTGGCTATAATATTCCTAGAAGTTTTTTGGGGGGATGTCATTCAGGAGGTGATCTGTGGAAGAACTGACTTCCAGGGCAGAGCCAAGATGGTGGCTGGAAGCCAACATGCTCCTGGAGCCTTTCCCTACCAAAGATACATGAGACCTCTACTCTGACACTCATCCTACAGATCTCACCAAGAAAAACAGAAGATTCAAAGAATTTTTCAACTGTAGATATCATAGAGGATCTTCAGTGAGGGTCTACCTCTTTGAGGGAAAAGGGGAAGAAAAGTCCAGGAAGCAGGAGAATGGAGAAAACCAGAAGGAGGATTTTAGCCACAATGCAATCCAGGTCCCGATAGCTTAACAATAACTGAGGATATCAAGCCAGCAGGGAGGATTCCAACCCCAAACAAGTCTGAACCCTGAAAATACTGGGGTAAAAGACAGGAATAGGTCAGGAACAATCCTCTGTTAAATCAAAACCTGAATATAAAGGAGGGGAGGGGGAAAAAAAAACCTCTGCAAAGGCAAGGCCTGGACTGCATAGGCAACATCTTGGCCAACAACAAGCCAGGGATCAGACCCCAGCCCCAGCAAAATAAAAGCTTGGATCAGGCAGCTTAGTGGTGTAGTGGATAGAGCAATGTCCTTGGAGTCAGGAGTACCTGAGTTCAAATCCAGCCTCAGACACTTAATAATTACCTAGCTATGTGACCTTGGGCAAGTCACTTAACCCCAATGCCTTGCAAAAAACAAAGAAAAAGCTTAGATCTATGCTCCATATACCTCAGGAGCAGAACTACAACAACAAAGATGAGGAAAAAAAGCTAAAAGAGCATTCACTATCAAAAACTACTTCACAGATAAAGATGAAAGCAATGCCATGTCTGAAAAAGAAAGCAGCAAAAAAATCACTCACAGTAGAAGTATCAAAATAATCTGTAAATTGAACTCAATAACAAAAGCTCATCAAAGAACTCAAAAAAGAATTTAAAAATCAAAGAAGAGAGGAAGAAGGAAAAATGGGGGAAAAAATGAAAGTCATGCAAGAAAACTGTAAAAAATTGACCAGAGAATTCAACACCTTTAAAAAGGAAACCAAAAAGGTAATTGAAGAAAATAAAATTCTAAAAACTAGAAATGAGCAATTAGAAACCAATGGATCTACAAGCCTACAAGATTCCATCAAACAAAATTAAAATACTGGAAAAAAATTGAAGAAAATGTAAAGTACCTTCAATGAAAAATGAACAACCTGGAAAATAGATCCAGGAGAGACAATTGATGAATCATTGTACTACTAGAAATCCTGGACCAAAAGAACCTAGAAAACATCATGCATGAAATTATAGAGAAACTGCCCCAATCTACTAGAACAAGACAATAATATAATAATTGAAAGAAGTCACAGAATCCCTCCAGAAAGAGACCCCAGGATAAAAATTCCAAGGGCTGTAATAACCAAATAAAAAGGAAAATATTGCAAATAGCAAAAAAAAAAAAATCCAACAAAGGAAACACAATCAGACTAACACAGGACCTATCAGCTTCAACACTGAAGGATCAGAAGAACTGGAATAAGATATTTCCAAGGGCAGAGGACCTGGGATTACAACCCAGAATGTATTACCCTGGAATATGCAGCATATATTGTCAGGGGGAAAGATGGATGTTCAATGAAAGACAGGACTTTCAGAATTTCCTGACACAAAGACAAGAATTGAACAGAGAATTCAATTGCCAAATACACAACTGAAAAGTTACATGAAAAAGATAAATGCAAAAGGGGACTAAAAAGAAAAACTTTCTTTTATTTATTTTCATCCATTTGTACATGTATATTATCAAGTTACAAAGTTTTCCTCCACCCTCCCTTCTCAACCCCCTCCCCTCAGTTGGGAATGGTCAGGTTAGCATTTTACATATATATTTTGTTAAACATATTTACAGATCAGTAGTTTTTGGCATGAGGAATCAGCATTAAGGGAAAGATACAAAAGAGATCATTTCTTAAAGCGTTTAACAGATTAGGTAGGGATGTTTTTTGTGTGTATTTTGTTTAGTTTTTTTTCTTCCTCTGGGTGGGGATAATATGGTCCATAATCTGTCAAATAGTTGTCTTAACTCTCTGGACTGCCAAGAGGGGTTGCTTCCATCAAGGTTGTTCATCTCATAATGTTGATGTGTAAATTGTTCTTTTGGCTCTACTCCCTTCACTCAGCATCAGATCCCATAAGTCATTCCATACTTCTCTAGAGTCTGACCATTTATTGTTTCTTATAGAGCAATAATATTGCATAGTATTCATGTACCATAACTTGTTTAGCCACTTGGTACCTAAAATGGAAGATAAAACAACACTAACTCAATAGAACTTTACTTCTCTAAGGATAATAAGAGGGTAGAATATAAATGAAGAGAATGACCCTAATGGATATAAGTTTAATTGGGTCTTGTCTCTCAATTGAAGATATCCAAAATCACATCACTATGTTTAAGACAAAAAGCCCTGAAAAAAAAAAACAGGAGTGTTTTAACTTAAGTATCTCATTATACTTTGAATGGCTTTATTCACAAAGGTGCTAAGCACATTGTCTAATGAGGGCATCATAAACTGTGAGGATCTGAGACAGTGTCTCTGTTACTCTGCCACTATCTCTGAAAAATGTGCATAAGCAGAGATGTTGGATGCCTCTAAACCAGGCCTCCTGAGGACATCTTCATCAAACAGAATTTTGCCCTCCCAAATTCCCTCAGCAACCATGGGATAGAGATCCTTGTGTTGCTGAACTGGACATCCACCAAGGGTGACTCAAATGGAAAGATAACATATGTATAAGTTTAAGTTATGTTGGGAAGCTCTTCTCATTTGCTGTTGCAGGTAAGTGCAGATTATCCAACATATCGTTGGGACAAAGAACGTTATAGATAAAGTCTCATTGTTAGCTATCATGCTGAAGGCTTCACCTCCAAAAAAATTCAGAAATACTTCCGTCTGTCCTCATCGAAGAGCCCTAGGATCTCTACATGATATGAATTTTCAAATAAGAAAATCACATTTCCCCAGAGCAGTGAATATTTTAAGAGATGAAGAGAGAAGATTCAGACAGACAAGACTCCTCAATAAACTGCTCAGGAGGTTGGATACTAGCTGCTGTTGATTTTCAATGTGACTCTTCCCTGATCTTGCCACTGATTCCTTTTCACAGGTGCCAGTACCAGATTCTCCCGACATCTCCCCTCTACCACGTCTTCAAATGAGACAATAACCACAGTATCAATGGTGATGACAGCTCTACTTGTTTCTTCCAGGGATAGTGACCCAAATCTATGAAAGGGCTTTGAGAATAGAGGGTTGACTAGGCACTGGTTTTGCAGAATGTAAAGGTGGGAAGTTGAGGTAAAAGAAGACACTTCCTCCTCAAAAAGGGATCCTTTCAATAACATTTATTCACTGATATGTTTATTTCCCTCCATTATTGCCTATCACTACAGTTTATCCTTCTTTCACCATAACTAAAGCCCTAAACACAAGAAATGTAGGAGTAAGCCAACATGAGGGAAAACTTTTACCAATTCAAGGGGCCAGATCAGGGGAATATCAGAGAAGTTTCAATAGGATATCAGAGGGAGGGAGGTACTCTTCCAAATAAACTAGCTCCAAAAGAGAAGGGACTTTTGTGCAATATTCCCTAGAAAAATAAAAATATATAAAACCCTCCACAGATCACAGACAAGAAGCTTAGTCTCCCCCCACATTACAAATCCGGGTTGTTCTTCTTGTTGACTTAAACCTTAAGTCTCCAATGCTCAGGAAACTGTGAAGAGAGGACATTTATGGAGACTCATCTTAGTGTCTGTAGCTGACACTTCTTTTTTTCCCAAGGTCTCCCATGGTAGCTTCAAGCCATCCTCCCAAAACACAATATTAATCAAGTTCAGAATTTTCAAACTGTGAACAAAGCATAAAAGCTGAAAGCCAAATAAATTACAAGGATGCATTTCCACCTGTAGGAGACATATTACCCTAAATTATATCAATTTTGTCCAGGATTTGCTTCTTTTGTCACACTCTTGGAAGTAGATCAGAGTCAATATTCCTTTACAGATACAATCCTCTGATGAGAGCCCCCTGAATACTTCAATATCTTCAAAACTATCCATTCTTCCCATTTTGATCCTAATGATGATGCTATATTGGGGAACACAGCATATGAAAAGGAAGAAAATGAGAAAGAAGTTGGTGCTGATTATGAATTATTAGGAGAAGAGGAATTTATTTCACATCCACTTTCTTGGCAAGGAAATGCACCACTGCACCACTGTACCAGGCTTGACATACAAATGTAATTCTTTCTATTGCTAGCCCTTGTTTTAACAAAAGTTTCATTTTCAAATATCTATATGATATATATACAAATATAAATCTGTTACTCCCTCTCTCATGTTAATCACATGCAAATTTAGACTATCAGACATTTACCACTGGTAATTACTGAAATATTTTCTATGCAAGTTTTCTTGCTTTTATTTTGATTGATAAGAAGTCAGATAAAATATTTAAGGACTTGCTGGATGACCAGAATTCTGTTAATTATTGCTAGGGATACCAATCAAAACAAACTCGGGTGTGCTGCCTGCCTCTCCCTCCTTTTTGGCCAATTCCATACTTATTTCAACAAGCTTATGATTTTCTTCTCTCTCCTCTGTTTCACAGCCAGGAAATGGGGCAGATCACATTCTTTTCTTAAAAAAAAGAAACTCATGGCGAGGTGCCACAGAATACATTTTTCCCCTTGAATATCATTATGATTTTTGAAATTTTTTTTTTTAAGCTCTACTCTGGAAGTCCTCAACTTAGTTGCGTCATGTCTCTCTGTGCTTTGATTGTCCAGTTCTAGCTAGTTTTTATGAGTCTGGGTCTTCATTGGCCAATTTTAAATTCTGAAACTCTGTTCTGGATTCTCATAAATCTCTCTCTGTGTTTGTAATTCTAAACTTTCAAGGAGCAATCAGGAATTAGCCTAAAGAAGTTCTTCCTTTTCCTTTCAGCTTTGCAGGTCGCTGTCCTGCTGTCCCAATGGGAACAGTTTTGATTGGGTAATTCAGAGGTCATACAAGTTAAAATTAATAAATGATCAGTGCAAAATATTCTTTTGATTTGGAATGTGTACAATGAAAATATTGGAATAGTTGCTGTAAATTAAAGGGAATTCCCATCCATTTTAAATATTGGGGTTCTTTTTTCATTTAAATCTTGGAAAATGCCTTGTTCCTTACCATATAATTGAGAAAATAAATGGAAAATGTTTTGTTGCTAGGTTTCTGAATAATTTCAGGATAAAAACATATTTCAAGAGATCGGGCTAAAAGGCATATTCTCCGTTCCCCAAAGGTTCCTAAATCATAGGAAGAGTCATTGGGTAGAGGTCCCTTAGGCCTAGAATACTTTCTTCCCAATGGGATCCTCTAATTCGAAATCAAAGGTCAGAAATTAGTAGATAAGCCTTGACTGAGAAGCTATGATATGTCTTATTCAAAAGTCAAAGGTCAGAAATTAGTAAGTAAGCTTTTATTGAGTAACTATGATATGTCAAACACTGGGCTGGGAGCTGCAGCTACAAACATAAAAATGAAATGGTGCCTGCCCCTGCAGAACCATACATTCCTTAGACATAAACTACTCAGATTAAATAGGAAGTAATTTTGGTCTCAGAGAAGCCCTAGAAGAGTGTTCCAAGGTAGGAAAGAGGGAGCATGAAAAGAAGAAAGGAAGGAAAGTCTGGGAGTCACACTAGTGGACAAGGAAGCCCCAGTCCTCAGGTGAACCCTTACCCTTCTGGGCTCGCTCCCACAGCTCCCTCAGGCCCATCTTCTCCCAGACGCTCAGAGACAGCTCCCAGGCCTTTTGTTCCCCTAGAGAACTGACCAGATCTGCCACTTGGACAAGTTTGGACCCCTCCAGGTGGCCACGGGGGAAGAGGGAACCAGGTAAAACTTGAATTTCTCCAGTTCCTCTGAAGTCAGGTAGTCCAGGTGCCGAAGCAGCCAGACTCGGACAGTCTCCTCCATCGCGCTCCCCTCCCCTGCCCTGACTCAGACTATCTGTGACTAGAGGACAGAAAAAGTCGAAGTTCCCTAAAACAGGAAGCAAGCCTAGGTGTAGTCCACACCTCTGAAACTTGGAGTTGAAGAGCAGAAACTGGGTGCTGTCCCCCTTTGGGGGAAAGGGAAAATTATAACCAGAAACAGAGAATGTAGCACTGACAAATTCCTATGTTTTCTCCTGACTTCACACATGCAATCAGTTGCCAAATCTTGATGTTTCTACTTCAGGTTCAAAGTTTCTCATGTTGCCAAGTAAATATTTTCAGTCTTCTTTTTAAGAACTTATAAATGCAGGATATAATCTCAACTCTTTTCAAGTGACTTTGCTTCTAATTTATTTTAAGTTCTATCAAACAATTCAAAATGATTCATACAGTATTCAGGTAAATCAAACTCTTAAATTGATTTCAGTCCCAGACTGGGCCACTTACGATTGTTAAGGAAGGTTTATACCTGCAGGATCTAAGACACATAGAAAACAGTAACAATGATATGCACAATACCTCTGATAGACCTGACCTTACACTTTGACATTGGAATGTAATGAGTCTAAAGTTAATCAGCAAGGATAGGGTAATTTTGTTCCCAAAAGAAAAAGAGTTTAATCAGTAACTAGGCTCTGTTTAGATGACGCCTGGAAGCTTTTGAAGAGAAACTGTCCTGAGTCCCATGCTTACAGTCTAATCATGATCAGAATTCAACCCTTAAATCAGCACCTTTGAATTTTAGGGGCAAAAAATGCTATTCACTGAACTATATCATGGGCACAGTTCTGCCAAAAACAATTTATTTTACCATTTTCATTAAGTCATTTCAACATTAAAGAATTGGTTTAATGATCTTGTCCCACCCTGCCCCCCCCCCTTGCCCTCAAATGTGTCCCTTTCTCCCCTAAGGTGACTTGAGGTGACATTTCTATGAATGTCATAATATAGTAAAGAACTGATCATACAATATTAAAATAGAATTTGCCCTTAACATTCTAGGATTTTCACTGCTCCTTTCTTCCCTTGACCTGAAAAGACTGAAAGACTGAGAGGGCTCCCTTCCTGTCATCAATATCAATCTTGAGTACAAAAGAGGGCACTGCCCATAGGTGGCTCATGATGCCAATTACTTTAGGTAGATGAAGAAGCAATGATGTTACAGACAAGTGTTCACTTTGGTTATCACCCTTCAGAAGAATCTTAGCTTCATCTTATTCACTCTTCTCATGAGAAAAAACTGGAAAGGATTTCAGGCTGGAGAAAATAACATTCCTTAATATTTTCATTTCAACAAAAGGTTTTATTATACATACACAACTACATTAATTTATACTTCTTGAAATATTAATTGAAGCATAAATTATATTCTAGGTTTCCAATTTTGTGCATGCTTATAAGTAGCAAGATACTTTATCCTAGTTAGTCCAAAATGTGGAATTCTCTCCATTTGACTTTAATACAAGAAATTCAGCAAAAGTAATGAAAAGGGAGTTTTCAGTGAGTGTCTTAGTCCCACTGAAATAGATAAAATATATGATTTTTTTTGCTTTGTCTTTTAGTTTTTTCCCAGTTACATGCATTAGTAGTTTTCAGTATTTCATTTACAATCTTATGATTTCCACATTTTCCTACCAATCTCCCTTCCTCCCACATTTCCCCGAAGGCATTGATCAATGTGGTATGAGTTGTACATGAACAACCATATTTTTATATTAGTCATGTTATGAAAGAGGAAGTAGAACTAAGAGGAAAAACCATGAGAAAGAAAAAACATAAAAGAAATTTTTAAAATTGAACAAAATGTTCTACATTGAAACTCCATAATTGTTGTGTTTTGGGTTTTTTTTTTTTCTGGATGTGGATGTCATTTTTCATAACAAGTCTCTCAGGATTATCCTTGAGCCTAAACTGCTGAGAGGTTTTGCTCACTTCACTCAGCATCAGTGTATACAAGTCTTGACATGCTTTTCTGAAGTCGGGCTATACATGATTTCTTTTTCCCCCCACTTATCTATTTTACTGGTTGAGATTTTGGTTTTTTTTAAATAGCAAGTTATGAAAGTTTGTCAACATTCATCAACTTGCATTAGTTGTATGACAATTGGCAAGTCATTTAACCCTGTTTGCCTCAGTTTACTCATCTGTAAAATAAGCCAGAGAAGGCAATGGCAAACCACTCCAGTTTCTTTGCCAAGAAAATCCCAAATAGGATCATAAAGTATGAGACAAGACTGAAACAACTGAACAGCAACAAAGAATCCATGAAGAAAAAATCAACAGATAGTATACTAAAAATTAGAAGGGAAGTTGAAGACTGCAATTTCCTAAATATTAAATATTTCAAAATAAAGGAAATTTAACTGATATCCCTTGAAATACAGAACCCTATGTTTTCCTAAGAGATTGTGATATTCCAATGGAGTGATTCAGAATGGTTCAAAACAGATATTAGAACTTAAGAGACAAAGTTAGAAAATAACTAGTATCACAATTTGTGAGCAACATAACAGAAATATTTAGTAGAAGAAAATTGAATTCCATAGCAGTTTCTTTGAAGAAGCAGATTTTAATCCATCCATGCCTTCCTATTGTCTGTGATTCTTGTATGTTTTCTTCATATATCTTTCATAGAGGACCTTCTTAGTCTTTTGTAGACTTCTTTTGATCTTTTCACATTTCCTATATTACTTGAGATGTTTCCCAACCTAACATCATTTCACTTCATATTCTCTACATAATTGTCCCACTTTCCTTCTTCAGCATTCATTTTTGTCTGGACATTCTCTCCACTAATTTTTGCCCATAAAACAGGGGCAAAAATTCCTATCTGATATTTGAGAATACTATGTACAATTCGGGGCTTAATAGCCCAGCTATTAAGGAACAACTTAATGAGGACATTGAAAGGAGAAAAACCATAATCATGGAAGACCATGAATATATTTCATATGAGGATTGAATGATGAAAATTGGAATGTTTAATTTGCATAAGAGAAGATTTGGAGGACCTTCTAGCTATCTTCAAGTGTTTCAAGGAATGTCATATGAAAGTGAATAGACTTATTCTTCTGAACTTCTGAGGGCAGACACTGGAACAACAAATTTAGAAAAATTTTTAAATAAGCAAAATTTAGTAAAATTATCTTATATTCCAATGTTGCCTTAAATAACTATTTTGGAGGTCAAGTGTAAAATATTCCCAAAACTTTGAAATTAATAGTAAATGTAAGGAAGGCATGATGGAAATAGCCATAAAAGTAGAAAGTTCTCATTTCTGTGGTTTTCTAAGGTTTGCAGATAAGGAAACTGATGCTCATAGAAATCAGGTAGCTAGCAGAGTTTCACAGCTATAATTTTGGAGTTAAAATGTGATAGTAATTCTTCTGATACTCAATAATACTAGTGAAGAATAAAGTAACATTGCTTCATATCCTTCATCAAACAAAGTGACTTCCTGAAATCCATCTTGACTTCTTAGGATCACTGAATTCTAGACTACTGGAGATAGAAGGGTCAATCTAGTTCAACATCTTCATTTTAGAGACGAGGAAATTGAGGCCTAGAATGGCCAATTGTCCAAGGTCAGATAAAGGTGACAGCTGAGTTTAGGTGGCATAGTGGATTAGCTGTATGATCCTGGACAAGAGCCTGTCTTCCAAAGTTGTTGTGAGGATCAATTGTTTGTAAAGTGCTTAGCAAAGTTCCTGACACATAGTAGGCACTTAATAAGGCATGTTGCCTTCATTTCTTCTTAGCCCATACAGATCCTGAAATGAAGCCAGATTCTAAGAGAAAAAAAGGTTTATGTTAAGGTAGAAGACAGAAACTGGGGAGGCAGCTTGATGGCACAATAAATAGAGCACAGGTCCTCAAGTCAGAAAGACCTGAGTTCAAATCTGGCCTCGGATAGTTAATAATTGCCTAGCTGTGTGACCTTGGCCAAGTCACTCTTAATCCCATTGCCATAAATAAATAAATAAATGATAGATAGATAGATAGACAGATAGATAAAAGAAGACAGAAACCAGAGGACCGTCACTTCATTTGATGTAAGTAAGCCTCCTAAAAAAAATTATTCCCAACAACTGTCAAAAAAGAAAAAAAACAAACCTGGAAAGACTTGCATGACCTGATGCTGAGTGAAGTGATCAGAAACAGAACACTATACACATTAACAACAACATTGTTAGATGATCAAGTATGATAGTCTTAGCTCTTCCCAGCAATAAAATTATCAAAGACAATTCTAAAGCAGTTGTGATGGGGAAAAAACCATTCACATCCAGAGAACTAAGAAGTCTGAATGCAGACCAAAGCATACTTTGAAGTTTTAAATCTTGTTTCATGCTTTACATATCTGTCTATCTATATCTCTCTATATATGTATATACATATATCTACAAATTTTCTTCTTTCAAAACATAACTAATATAGAAATATGTTTAACATAGTTATTCATGTATAACCTAAACGAGGTCATTTGCTGTCATGGGAAGAGAGGAGAGGGAGGGAAAGAAGAGAAAAATGTACAACTCAAAATAACGACAAAAATGATTTTTTAAATTTTTTTATGATATTTTACAGATAAATATCTCCTTTAGTCTATTTTATCTACATTCAGGAAACCTAAGAAAAATGATTAAGCCACAAAGCTGGTGGAAGAGTCTCTGCACTTTACTAGAAGATATTTGACCAACATTTATCCAACCAATATTTGACCAATATTTATCCAACATGTCAGTGGGATAAAGCACATCATGGATAAAGTATCATTGTTGTCTATCATGCTGAAGGCTTGCTGGGTTTGATCTTCACCTCCAAAATAATTTCAGAAGTACTTCCATCTGTCCTCATCAAAGAACCCTTGGATCTCTGCATGATATAGGTTTTGAGATAAGAAAATTACATTCCTCCAAAGCACTGAATCTTGTAGAGATCAAGAGAGAAGACTCAGGTAGAGAAGACTCCTCTGATTTCCAATGTGACTCTTCCCTGATCTTGCCACTGATCCCTTTTCACAGACACCAGTGCCAAATTGTCCCAACACCTCCCCTCTAAACCCTCTTCAGATGAGACAAGAGCTACAATATCAATGGTAATAACAGCTCTACTTCATTTCTTCTCAGAAAAAGTGACCCAAATCTATCAGAGGGCTTTGAGAATAGAGAGTTGAGAATGATTTTGCAGAATGTAAAGGTGGGAAGTGGGGTAAAGGAGCATGAAGAAGACACTTCCTCCTCAAAAAGGGAGCCTTTCAATAACATTTATTCACTAATATAATGTTTATTTCCCTCCGTTATTGCCTATCACTGCAATTTATCCTTCTCTCACCATAACTAAAGCCCTAGAGCACAAAAAACATAGGAGTAAGCCAATATGAGGGAAAACTTTTACCAATTCAAAGGGCCAGATCAGGTGAATGTCAGAGAAGTTTCAGCAGGATATCAGAGGGAAGAGGGGCAATGCTCTGAATGAACTAGCACCAAAAGTCTGTTGAAGAGAAAGGTCTTTTGTGCAAAATTCGGGTGAAGATTTAAAAATAGGTAAAAACCCTCCTCAGATCTCAGACAAGCAATTTACTGTCTCCCCCTTCTCCCCAAATACTATTGACTTAAACTTTAAGTCGCTAATGCTCAGGAAACTGTGAAAAGAGGACATTTATGGGGACTCACTTCAATGTCTATAGCTAAAACTTCTTTCCCAAGGTCTCCCATGGCAGCTTCATGCCATCTTCCCCACAACAGTATTATTCAAGTGCAGGCTTTTCAAACTGTGAGCAGAGCATAGATACTGAAAGCAAGAATAAATTACAAGGATATTTTTCAACTTGTAGGAGACATATAAGCACAAGTTATATGAATCATTTCTTTGTTCAGAATTTGCTTCTTTTGTCACACTCTTGAAAGAAGATCAGAAACACTATTCCTTTGGAAGTACAATTTCCAGGGACAGCTAGGTGGCACAGTGGATAGAGCACCGGCCCTGGAGTCAGGAGTACCTAAGTTCAAATCTGGCCTCAGACACTTAATAATTACCCAGCTGTGTGACCTTGGGCAAGCCACTTAACCCCATTGCCTTACCAAAAAAAAACTAAAAACAGAAAACAAGAAGTACAATTTTCTGATAACCCCCATATCATCCAAAACAGTTCAATATCTTCAAAACCACCAGCCCATTCTTCTCATTCAGATCCTCATGCTGATTCTATATTGGGGGAAATGGCATATGAAAAGGAAGAAAAGGAAAATGAAGTTGATGCTCATTATGAATTATTAGGAGAGGAATTCATTTCACATTTTCTTTCTTGGCAAGAACACTTACTACTGCACCATTGGACCAGGCTGGACATACAAATTAATTTTTTTTAATTTTGAAAGTTTTTCTATTGCTAGCCCTTGTTTTAACAAAAGTTTCATTTTTACATATTTATATAAATGTATAAATATATATATATACACACACACAAATATATGTCTGTCTATCCTCCACTTGTGTAAATCACATGTAAATTTAGACTGTCAGACATTTATCATTGATATTTACTGTAATATTTTCTGTTAGTTTTCTTGCTTTTATTTTGATTGATAAGAAGTCAGATAAAATATTTGAGGACTTACTAGATGGCCAGAATTGTATTAACTACTAGGGATACAAATAAAAACAAACTAGTCCCTTCCTTCAAAGATCTTACATTTTCACAAGGGAAAGGAGAGATGAAAAAGGGGTCAAGGGGTTGCAATACAAATGTCTAGGTGCAGGTGGGGGTGGCTTAGGTAGAGATGTGTGATAAGGGTTGTTTAGTCCCAGGACAAAGTAAAAAAGGACCAAAGTTCACCAATCAAAGTCAAGGAGCATGCTAGGAGAAGAATCCAATTTTCCAGAGGTTTGGGGAATTAGACTGTAGAAAGGAATTATATAGTTGGTATCATGTTTTATATTTTGGGATCTTTTCTTCCTCGTTTAAGAATTTTCCCTTATCTACTGTTATGATCTAATTATTTTTATGCTGTGAATTTTTATAGTTAATTCACCTAATCCATTTTTAGCTTACTATGGCATATGGAATGAGAATCAAAACTGAATGTCTACCAAACAGCTTTGTATTTTTCATGGCTGGACGTTTCTAAAAAGTGTCTCTCCCCCTTATAAACTATATTCTTATATTCTTAAACTATATTCAAAAGTTCTGTTTATTCTTTATCTTGGTTCATTTTCTTATCTATTCTTCTGCTTTAACCAAGACTAAATAGATCTGATGTCTACTGTTTTAGCAATTAAAAAAAATATGCAACAGCCCCTGTTGCCTTAAAGGCCTTATATTCTGTCTATATCCATGAAAACTCTAGATCAACAGAAATAAGTCTGCAAGGGCACAGGATGTTTCAAACTTGTCAATTTATCTCTAGCATCTTGTACAGAGTGCCTGGTGCTTGTGGACTGATCAAAATTTCATTCAAGTGATGAAAAGGGAAAAAGAAAGGTAAAGTGTAAATCTGTGTGTGGGTGTTTAGATCTAAGTATATATGTAGACAGTTATAGGTTAAATATTCATAAATATATCCTCACTTACATGTATATGATAATGTGAGTTGCAGCTGTAGTTTAGAGAATCTACACCAGATGTTCACATCGGATGGTTCAGGGAATAGAGCACTGGTCTTGGAGTCAGGGGGACACAAGTTCAAATCTGGTCTCAAACATGACTCTTACTAGCTGTGTGACCTTGAACAAGGCACTTAACCCCGATCCCCTCACATCCAGGGTTGTCTCCAGACATCCTGATTCATATCTGGCCACTGGATGCAGATGGCTGGTGGAGGTGAGGCCAGTGACTTAGCATAGTATCCCCTCATTCAAATCCAATTCACGTGCTTATCATGCCATCATCTCCCTGATATCATGATCTTCTTAAATAATAAAGTTGTCAACAAAGCATTAGTATTATCATATTGTGAAATTAATAAATTTTTACAACATATTTCTGACCAAAGTCTACATTTTTAGCCTCTAATTAAGAATTATACATCTTAATTCTATCTCTGGGTGTAAAAAAATGTCAATTTTGTCATGTCAAGAGCTGTTGTCTCCATTTGAATGCTGATTCTATCTGTGTCAATATTATTTGGTCATTCTTGTAACAGTATCAATAAATTCTTTCACTTGAGTCAACAAACCACAAGATAAGAGAATTTTTTTTATTTGTAAACATTCCTTCTCTGCCTTAAGTTGGATTCTTATCAAAATGAATTTGAAGCAAATATTATAACTTAGAAAAAGATCATATTGTTTAACTATGTCTTCTTTGTGCAATCTCTTTGGTTGCTTAACATGGTTTTTGGCTTTTTCCTTTCTGTATAAATATGCCTTGCACATTTTGGAAAGCCATTTCTAATAGATTGCTGTCTATGGGTTTCTAGGTAAATCTTAGAGAATACACTTCATGGTTAACCTAAATTCTCTTCCTTTATGTTAGCCCCAAATAACTAAATTTGAGAGATTCTGCCTCTGTTTAAATATAGACAAATATTGGAAGAGGGCAGCCTCCTCCTCCTCCCAACCAATGCCACCAAAAGCCCAACTCCAGTAATTGTTGCCTGAAGAAAATCATAGCCTTGGAAACAAAGAGATCTATAACTTTTCAACTCCCTGCTCTATTTCAAACTGAACCCATGTTTTAGTTGAAATCAAAATATTCTCTGGGATTACCTTTGGATTTTACTGAAATTCTGGCTTCTGGTAAGAATGTTAGCCTGTAACAAGTTATATTTATAGAAATTTCCTGTGTATCTTATTAATTCCCAGATGTTTTCTATTTTTATTTTGAATGGATTTTGATCAATCAACAGAATTCATTAAATATCAAGGATTGTGCTAATGTTATCAATACAAAAAAAATCTGAATATTGTCTTTGGGTGTAAAAATGTCAATTTTTATCATGTTAAGTGCTGTTCTCCATTTGAATGCTGATTCTATCTGTGTCAATATTATCTGGTCATTCTTGTAATAACCTTTTTACTTGGGTCAACAAATGATAAGATAAGAGACATCTAGGAAAAGGAGAGGGCAGTTCTATTTTAGTAAACGTTCTTTCTCTGGCCTAGGTGGGATTCTTATCAATAGGAATTTGAAGCAAATATTATTGGATTAAAAGATTAGATTTATGATTTACTGATTAGACCTAAGGATATACCCTTAGCTTCTGATGCCCTTTTATTTTGAGAATTTTGCTCTGATATATACTGTTCTGTTTTACAGTCTCTGGGGCTTCCAGTGTGAGAGCACAGCAGGTGTATCTGGTGTGTATTTTGTTATCTGGTGTAGCTGTCAGTTTGAATTGTTTGTTTTTAATCAAAATCTCCATTGTGTTCCTGGTTTGTTTGGTTGTGCTGCCTCTCCTTCCTTATTGGCCAATTCCATACTTGTTTCAACAAGCTTCTGGCTGCTTTCTCACTCCTCGGTTTCATAGCCAGGAAATAGGGCAGATCACATTCTTTTCTTCACAAAAAAAGAAAAAAATAAAGAAATTCATGGCTAGGTGCCACAGAATACATTTTCCCTCTGAACATCACTATGTTTTTTTTTGAGACAGCCAAAATATTTGCATTTTCCTCAGCCTCTATCAACCTAGGGTCATGGAATTTGAGGTGCTGGATTCAAATCTCACCTATGACAGTTTCTGTCACCATCGCTTCAGTCAAATCACAACCTTGAGAAGCTTCAGTTTCCTTATATGTAAGATGCAGGGCAGACATTAGATCACTTGGCCTTTGAGAGATTCACCTGATGCCTACCAGAATAGTAAGGGTTTCAAAAAATTAATTGAATTGAATTTAAAGATGCTTAATAAATGGTGTTTTTTCCCTGACACTTTCAGCTTTCATCTGTGATCCAACAATCAATTAGTTCTTTCCTGAAATAGTGATCATCTTGTCTCCTCTCTACTTCTTCTAATTGTGTTCTCTCCTCTTATTACTATAAGCAATATTCTTGAACTAGAGTTCATCAATCGCTCTCTAAGCAGACCTCTGATGATGGGAACCCTCACTACTTTAAATCATTTCACTTTGTGCCATTACTAATTATTACTAGGAAATTTTTCTTACATCTAATCTTGATTTATCCCTTCTTGGATTGGATGACCAGTATTTCATTCTAGTCAGTAGCTCATGTTCAGAACATAGATATCATCTCCTGCTCCATACATCACTCTATGTATACATGCTAGATTTTTGGATTCTTTGATGACTCCTCCCAGGAATCTCTCAAAACAATTCCTAGGGAATTCCTTTTATTTTCCCTGCCCCCTTCTAGTTCAAGATCAGATCATCTTTTTGCCTTAGAACAAAGTGCATACTAGAACACAACTGAATGTAAGGAAAGATATAGGAGTTAGAGAATCTAGAATTACTGAGAGTCCTTGACTAAGTCTTTTAAGAATAGAACTTTAGAATGCTTGTAATGCAACAGATTCACCAGGTTATCACTATGATCATCAGGATAGGATTTTAATAAATATTTAATGAAATATGAACAGATTACTAAAAACAACTCACTTTTCTATAGTTCAAAGGTTATTTATAATCATGTTCCTTACAGCATCCCCCAGTGGCATGGAACTTAAGTATTATTCTCTCCAGTTTACAATTTTAATTGACATTGAAGCTCAATGTTGGAATTGACATACCAAAGTCAAACAGTAAGTGGTGTCATTACAAAGGTTTAGGTTCTAAATCAGAGTTCAAATATCAGACTTTTTTTTTAGATTACACATATTTAATCATGCAAAAAATATTTCTATATTTGTCATGTTAAAAAGGGAAACACAAACCAAATAAAATTGTAAGAAAAATGAAGTATAAAGTATGCTTCAATATGCATTCAGACTCCATAAGCTCTTTCTATGGGAATAGCATATTTCATAAATTCTTCAGATTTTTCTTTGATCATTGTATTGCTGATAATTGATAAGTCATTCAAGAAAATTATCTTACAATATTCTGTTTCTACTCATTTGACTTTTTATCTGTACATGTACTGAGATCAAGTTCATCTTTTCTTATATCACAAGAGTATCTATGACAATCATATACCACAAATAGTTCAGTCTTTCCACAACTGATGATCATCCTCTCAATTTCCAATTCTTTGCCACAAGAAAAGTGCTATAATAAATATTTTGGCACAGTTCCAAATTTCTCTATATAGTGGTTAAGTCAGTTCACAGCTCCACTAAAACTGGGTGTATAACTTTCCAAAATCCCTTCCATCATTTGTCATTCTTTTTCTTTCTATTAAACAAATAGGAGGCATGAGGAATTTCTTCAGTATTGTACTGTAGAGTCCTAGTTCTGGATTCCCTTATCTTTTCCCAGTGCGCATTGGAGGGGCAGGAGACAAGGATTACAAGAGACAAGTACTCCATCAAGATCTCCAAGTGCTCCATTTATTCACCAGAATAAAAGTGCTTGAATACCTTTCCAGTCTCTAGTCCACTCCCACTCCCATGGTACTTAGCAAAACAAGGTTCTGATGCTCAAAGGTACCAGGTGATGATAATTTGCAGTATTCCCATATACAAAGGTTCCCAACATTGCACTAACTTACTTTTAATTAATCAACAGTCATTTAGAGCACCTTCTCATATAGCTTTGATTACTTCATGTGGAATTGACTGTTCATATTTTTTTATCATATGTCAATTGAGAAATGCTCTTATTTTTATAAATTTGATTCATTTCGCTATATATTTAAGATCCAAGGCCTTTAACACAGAAATTTTCTTCATTTTTTTCACATTTATGATTGCTAACTATATTTTGACCCATCCTTTTCTCTCCTTTATTCTCTCCTTTCACCCTATTGTTCCTCAAAAGTGTTGTCTCTCCCAATTCACTCTCCTTTCTATGAGTACTTCCCTTTCCTTCTCTTTTCTTTCTATTTTCATATAGGATAAGATAAATTTCTTATGTGTGTATGTAATTACCTCTCTGAGCCAATTCTGAAAAGAAGAAGGTTCAAGTGTTCCCTGACACTTCTGCCATCATCCCCTATGCTATAATAGCCCTTCCTTGTTTCTTTTAGGTGCTTCCCTGGGGTTGCAAGCTCTGATTTGCTAATGCTCCTTCTTGCCCTGGGACTGCTCTCCAATACTGAAAGCCAGCTCTGTATGTGGGTAAAGCAAAAGAATCCTGTCCTTAACACCAGAAAAGAAGCCCCTGAAATCTCCTTCTCACCCCATTATCATCTCTGGACTGAGAACTCTGGAAGTGGCCACTGCACCTACTGATTCAGTGACTCCCAAGACCTGATCCTAGTCTGCTGGAGTTGGGTCTGCAACTGGCCTGGTCTGCACTGGTCTGTGCTCCACACTCACCTTGGTACAACAGACTGTTACAGTAAAACTTTTTAAGTTGTCTTTGGAAAATTTGACACCCCGACTTTTTGTAGGTTCTGTTACTTCAAGATTTGCTTTAGAACATTATTTAGAGGGGACTGGGGAGAGTTTTAGCAAGTCCCTGTCTTCTCTGATATCTTGACTCTTCCCTCCAAGGTGCAATTTGCCATATCACACTGCTTCTCTAAAGCTTAAAAGAAATCTCTTTCAACATAGAATTTATAATATTTTTTGCATGTTCGGCATCTGAGATTATCATATGAGCAAATCACTCCTTGCTGATTTACCACTATAGAGTACTATACTATATTTCTTCTCAGTGAGAAAAAATATATTGCAAAATCTATCCTCATTTCAGAAATATACTTTTACAGATTGACAGACTTCATTAAAAAAGAAAAGCTACTCCCCAGAGGGGAATTGTGAATATGAGGTTCACAGTTTGGGAACTATTGACCTGGTCCCTATCTCTCCATTTGAACCACAAGATGAGCAAGAAAGACTGTCAAATATTGCATGGATCCCTGATATATGTACCTATTTGGAAATTCCAACAAAAAAGGAAATGAAAATAGTCTAGCATTACTTATTTTTATTGAAGTCAAGGTAGCTCCAGGCAACCTCCATTTCCCTTTTGAAATTCTCAAAATTTATTGCTTTAATTTTAAGAAATCATCCTAAAATACTTCTAGGAAATGGTCTTAATCATTACATCAATTAACAACAATTTATAGAGTCATACTATGTATCAGGAATGATGCTACATTTCAGAATTCCAAACAAAAAGGAAAAGATCCTGTACACACACACACCACACACACACACAAACATACATATATAATTAGGTCCATAAATATACAAAAAGATTAGATGAAAGATATCTTACTTGGTAGGGCATTAACATCTTGGATGAACAGAAAATGCTTTCTACGGAAGATAGCAAGTTCAGAAGTCTGAAGAATTCTGAACAACAAAATAACCAACTATTTCTCCAGAGAACTTGTGATAAAACATACTACCCATTTTCTGTCAAAAGTAACAAACTCTGGAAATAGATTGAAATGTATTTTCTTGCCAATTTTGTTTGTTTATTTGTTACAGAGGTTTTGTTTCTGTTTTTTCAGTTGGGAGGAGGTAGATGACAGAGAGAGAGAGAGAGAAGAAATAGATTTTAGTTAACTAAGAAAAATATTTTTTTGCAAATAAAAATAAATCTGTTATAATCACCATTTTTTCATTCTGTGTACTTTAGGAAGCTTTAGGGGTTGGAACTTTGGGGGCCAAGAACAGTACTTTAAAAAATTTGAATTTATCATTATGAACATCATTTAGTTCCTTCACTTGGTCTTCCTTCTCTATTTTCTATTTCTTCTGGCAGGAAAATTTTCCCTCACTCTCAACATTGGAGCCCCATGCCTCATATACTTCAAACCTATGAGCCTCCCATTTGGAATATCTTCATCCTCTCTCCTATTAATCCAGTTCTTCCTTTTCCTTCCCTAACCCATTCAATATTCATCCCCTTCAGGAAGACTTCCCTGATCACTTCCATTTAATTTTTATTATTGCCTACTCAACCTCCCCTGTTTTTTCCCCAAAGCCTAATATTATTAATTTTTCTTCTTTTCTTCCATCTTTTTATCTTTACTATGCTATAGATAAAAACATAACTGAATTAGGGAAAGATATGGGACTGGGGAATTTATTTTCTTGCCCAACCCCTGACTCTGCACTGCTGAGTATCCATGAACAAATCTAAATTTTCCTTGTCATCAGTTCCCTTATCTGTTCCAACTCTAGAATTCTATCATACTCTGGAACAGAGGGTATTGCCCTCAGATTTGTGAACTTAAAAGAAAATTTGTTACTGATTTCAATGTAATTGTTTCCACTGTATGGCTCTGCATTCTATTTCATGAATTAATGTTGCATGCTAAGATATGTAAAAGCCTTTCCTAATGTTTCATTTTTATCCTCAGAACAACCCTGGAAGGAAGGAATTATTATTACTCCAAATTTATAAATGAGGAAACTGAAGCAGACAGAGGTTAAGTGATTTATTCAACTTACACAGCCACTAAGTGTCTGAGGCTGGATTTGAAGTGAGGATAGAGTGATAGACAGAAAATGAAAAATACAGCAATATGTAATTAGAGTACTAAGGGACCACAGAGTATATTTAATTCAACACTCTCATTTTACAGATGAGTAAACTGATGCCCAAAGAGTTTAACTGACTTGCCTCTGTGGTCACAAAGATAATGAGGATCCAGGCAGGAAATTTTTAAAATTTTATTGGACTTTTTTTTGCAATTACAAGTAAAAAACAATATAAATTTTTTTAAATTTGAGGTCCAATTTGTCTTCCTCTCCCTACCTGCCCCACCCCCAATGAGAAGGCAAGTAATCTGACATAGATTTTATATGTGCAGTGAAGCAAAATACATTCCGAGAGAGAGAAAACACAGACCAAAAAGAAAGCCCCAAGAAAAATAAAATAAAGAAAAAGTATCATTGATCTGCATTCATGCTCCAACAGTATTTTTCTCTGGAGATATATAGCAATTTTCAGCATAAACCCTACATATTGTCTTGGATCATTTCATTGCTGATAATAGTTTGGTTATTCTTAATTGACTGATTCTTTTCCTTTGCTATTGAAGATCAAAAATGACGTCACTATGTTTGAGACAAATTGACCTTGGAATCCTATACCACAATTCAGGCACAGATAGCCCTTGGGAACACCCAATTCAGTTTCCTGACATAGCACTAGTAGACTGACCGGGTTTCACAGCATACAGCAATGAGGTCAGCACAATGGCTCTGTAGACCTTCAGTTGGGTGGTCAGTCTAATACTTCTTCTCCCATACTATTTTTTGGAGCCTCCCAAATACTGAGCTAGTTCAGGCAATGCCAGTGTCAACCTCAATGTCAATGTGGATCTCCCTGGACTGTCCATAATACTCAGAATTTTTCCTTTGTTGTGACTGATGGTTCTACATATGGATAGAGTATTGTTGGCTAATGGAGCACCTGTGTTTTCTTGGTGTTGTTAGGCCAAAATGAGCACAAACATCAAATAATTGATCTGTACTTTGTTGCATCTCAGCTTCAGAGGCTGCATTGAGTGCACCATCATCTGCAAACAGAAGATCATGCACCAACACTTGCCCCACTTCAGTCTGTCAACTTTTGAATTAGCAATGGACCTCTCATCTTGTAGATCTCAGCTGGAATAGAACTAGCACCAGATGCTTTGTCATTGGAAAGGAGCCTAGTGGCTTCTTCAAGCAGGGACAGATTGACTTCAGTGTGTCAGTGGCTGCTGCATTGCTTGATGACAATCTGTTAAGAACACTATGGAAGTGTTCAGTCCATCTCTCTAGGAACATGTCCCCATCATTAAACAGTGTGGCTCCTCAGCACTGAGTAGTTGAGATGCACCATAGGTCTTTGGTCCATAAATAGCCTTTGGGGCATCATAAAGCACTTTGGAATATTATTATCTGTATAAAACTGAATTTCATCTGCCTTCTTACACATTCTGCATCTCTCTAAGATTCACATGTACCTTATTTCTGATGAATTTAAATGCTGTCTTCCTAGAAATGGATCAACTACCCTTCTGGTAAACCCTGGGGGGTTCTTGTTTTTCATTTATCAGTTTCTTCCCCCCCCCCATTACCATCAAACCAGTCTTGATGTTTATGAATGTTCTGATACAGATGAGCAAATGCAGTACTGTGCATCAAATCTCTGAAAGTTGCCTGTTGCCAATTATGTGTCCCCCCAAGTTAGAACAAACTATTCCTGCTCAGAGAAACATTCTTTACATTAGTTCTTTGGTATAATGTGGCCTTTGAGCTGTCACTTGAATGTGAATGGATCAGGATGATTTTGGGAGAGAATGGGATTGACAATTTAATACAACTCTGCCTCATTTAAACCTAATTTATGCAGAAATCAAAAGACATCACCCTTAAGCTATTCATAGTAGATCACTGTACCATCTTGCTATTACTGTATACAATGTTTTCCTGGCATTGCTCACCCTGCATTAGTTCATGTAAGTCCTTCCATGTCCTCCTGACTGCTTAAAATAGAACAGACTTCCATCACAATCATATACTATGTATTCAGTTACTCCTCAATGGATGGACCCCCCTGCCTTCCCCCTGTCCCCCTTCTCTCCTTCTTATTCCAATTCCTTGCCACCATTAGAAAGCAGTGCTACAAATATTTTTGTGTACATAGATCTCTTTCCCTTTTGTTATATTTTATATCTTTGGGGTATCGACTTAGTACTAGTATGGCTTGGTCAAAGGGTATGCAGATTTTATAGCCCTTTGGGCATAGTTCCAAATTGCTCACCAGAATAGTTCAATCAGTTTCACAACTTATTCAACAGGACATCAGTGTTACAGTTTTCTCCTCTAATTCTCATCTTCTTCCTTCTATCAAATTAACTGCCCAGAATGATGTAAGGTAGTAGCTTAGAGTTGTTTTAATTTTCATCTCCAACATCAATAACTCTCAAAGCATCTCTCTCTCTCATATGACTAGAGATAACCCTGATTACATTATCTGAAAATTGCCTGTTCATATAGCCTTGACCATCTAGTAATTGAGGAGTGACTCTTATTTTTATGAATTTGATCAGTTTTCTGTATATTTGAGAAATGAAGTCTTTGTCAGAGACAATGTAATTTTTTTCACAGGAAAGATTAACAATATATTTACCTCCATTCTATTTCCTCCATTAATCCTACTCCTTTCTGTCTATGCTTAAAGATGCTTTTGCTCTGAATCTTACTCACCTCCCACTGCACTCCCTTCTATCAGTTCCCCTCTTTCTCTTATCCCCTTCCTTACTTTCCTATATGGTGAGATAGATTTCAAGACTCAACTGACTATATATAATTACCTTTTTGAGTCAATTCCAAAGAGAGTAAGGTTCATGTGCTTGCCTCCCCATTACCCCCTATTGTCTCCTCCAATGTAAAATAGCTTGTTTTTATGTCACATAATTTATCACATTCTATCTCTCCAGTTCCACTTCTCCCAGTTTATTCTTTCTCATCCATAATTTTTTTTAGATAATCATACCAGCCTATTTCACTCATCCCCATGTTCTTTGTATGTCCTATGTATACTTCTAGTAGTACTAATAATGAGAGTTTTTAGGAATTATAACTATCATTTTCCATGTAGGAATAAAAATATTTTAACATCATTGAATCTCTTATAATTTCTCTTTCCTGTTGACCTTGTTATATTTCTTTTGCTCATTGTATGTGAAATTCAAATTTTCTATTCAGTTCTGGTCATTGCATTAGGAATGTTTGAAATTCCTCTATCCCATTGAATATGCATTTTCCTGCCTGATGAATTATGCTCAGTTTTGCTGGACAGGTGAGTTTTTATTGTAATCCTAACTTTTTTGGACTCTGAAAAATCATATTCTAATCCTACAATCCTTTACAGTAGAAGCTGCTAAATCTTCTAATTATCTTCTAATTGTAGAGCCTAATTATGGCTCTATAATATTTGAAGAATTGCTGCTTTTAGACAAATTGCAGTTTTGTCTCCTTGATTTGAGAGTTTTTGAATTTGGTTATAATACTACTGGGAGTTTCCATTTTGATATCTCTTTCAAGAGGTGATCAATGTTTACTTTCAATTTATATTTTCTCCTCTGTTTCTAGAATTTCTGATATTAAATTTCTTGAAAGGTGATGCTTAATTAACAATAGCACTGTGAGAATCAATTATGATGGATCTAACTCCTCTCAGCAATTCAGAGATCAAGGAAAACCTTGGTCTGAGAGAAGTCTTGTGGACAATGCCTTCTACATCCAGAAGAAAACAAGTAGAGTCTGAATTCATATTATGTTCATTTTTAAAAAAACATTTTATATTTTTTCTTCTTTGCTCATGATTTTTTTGTTTCCCTTTAGATCTAGTTCCTCTTTCTCAACATGGCTCACATGGAAATATATTATTTTTTTAACACTTTGTGAAAATTTGTTAAACTGCATTTTTTTAAAGAAATTCCTCAAATTTGTACTTTATTTTCAATGTGGTAACTAAACCAATCAGTAATACCTAAAATTTTACTGGGGCACTGTATTCAATTGACAAGGCAAACTATATAACAGAAAATCACCTTTTACAGTTGAGCCCAAAATTATTCTATTTCTTATCCATTCTGCCTAACTTAAGATTCATTCAAAATACTTCAAAATTAAAGTAAATGCATTTCTCATTTCCCATAATCTATTAATGTCAATCATGAATTAATTTGTGACTCATTCAACCCGAGTTACAACTGTGCAATTCACAGGATACTATATTGGAATATTTTGCTCTCCCACATACTGGAAAAAGATTAAGGAAATGTTACTGCATTGTCATTTGGTAAATGACAAGTGATCGTTTCAGTTGTTATCGACAATGAAGAAATAAAGTATTTTGTTTTTATAATTAAAACTGTCAGTGCAATAAGTTCAGTTATATTTGAAATTTAAAATCATAAAATCATATAGTGTTAATGGAAACCAAACCAATCATATTTAGGTTATCTTAGTGAATTGTCTTATACTTAATATATAAGAAAAGTAAAGTCATTATTGTTCTTGTCCAGATTAGTGAAACCATTAAAAAAAAAAAGATTGTCTTTAGACAGCATTTAAAATGACAATTTCTATTTTCAGACAAGCTCATTTTACAGTCAACCCCCCCCACAATTACAGATTAACTCTTTAAAAATTATATCTATTTTCAAAAAGTTATCCGATTTCCATTTCTTCTAGAAATGCTTTCACCAGTTTGTTGCTCATTTCCGCAGCCTAAGCTTCCTTCATTATTATTTAAGACTTCATACAAGTTAGACAGATTGCCATTCACTACTTTTTCATCCTTTCTAAAAGATACAGGCAGACTTGCTAGACCAAAACTGACACCTTTAAAGGCATGAAATAAAAAGATTCCCACAATGATTGTAAGGAAGCCAAAGTGCCAATGATGTCATCAACAGGCATGTTTTGCCATTCTTTGAAAAGAATAGCTGAACAAGTTAAAACAGATGTAGTGAAGAATACATAATATATTGGAGTCACAATGGATGTATTAAATATATCCAGGGCCCTGTTTAAATAATTGATCTGTGTACTTACACAGAGTATAAGGCTTAGCAGCAGAATCTAGGATAGTGGGTGCTTCAGCACTGGCTTCCCAGCAAAAAGTTCTTTAATAGAAATTCCCAGGCCTTTAACACAAGAGATGGAAAATGCTCCAATCATGGAGAAGATTGTTATGTAAACAAGTATGTTTGTTTGTCTATAGTGTGATCCTACCACAAAAATTAATATCAAGGACACAATGAGAAGCAATGTTGCAAAGACCATAAAACCTGGATCACTTAGCTTATGAAGCATTTCGTTTAAGGTCTCTATCTCTTCCTCTTTTGGAGCATGAATTACCATAACAGTAGACCCTAAAATACTTAATAAACATCCAATTTACCCATGAAGATTAAGTCTTTCATTTAGAAAGTATGGCGAAAGGATGGCACTTACAAGAACACTAAGAGCTCCTAATGGAGTCCAGTGACTCATGTGGCAGGTGCAAATGCATAAGCAGCAAAGTTTGCCACCTCAACAGCTCCCACTGAGACTTCTCACATTCCCATAGAGGCCGCCCCCTCTCCCTTCACCGTAGAGCCGGAGCTGCTGGGGTCGGGGCAGCAGCCGCACACACAGCCTCCTCCATTGGGGTGCTCCAATCTCAATTAGAGCCCAGGGAAGGGCAAACCACTGAGGCTGCCACTGCCCCGGGCAAGTGCAAAGCGGGAGAGGAAACAGAGAAGGCTTCCAGGCGGGCACCGGCCAAGTATGGAAGTATATTAAACAGGATTGCAAATGTACAATTTTACCAGGTTGTTCACTGCCATGGAGATGGGGGAAGGAAGGGAGGATAGCAGAAAAATGTGGAACTCAAAAATTTGCAAATGGATGAATGTTGAAAAACCACCATTGCATGTAATTGGAAAAATAAAATTTTAATTAAAAAAAAAGATGATGTCTATGCTCTTTTTTTGTTCATGATTTTCAGGTAGTTTAATGATTTTGAATTATCTTTCCTGGATCTATTTTCTATGTTAGTCTTCCAATGTATTATTTCACATTTTCTTCTGCGTGTTCATTCTTTTAATTTTGTGTAATTGTTTCTTTTTTTAGGTTTTTTTTTTTTGCAAGGCAAATGGGGTTAAGTGGCTTGCCCAAGGCCACACAGCTAAGTCATTATTAAGTGTCTGCTGAGACCGGATTTGAACCCAGGTACTCTTGACTCCAAGGCCAGTGCTTATCCACTGCACCACCTAGCCGCCCTAATTGTTTCTTTATGTCTTATAAAGTCATTCGATTCCGTATGCCCAATTTTAAATTTTGGGAAATTATTTTCTTCAGTACGATTTTGCACTTCCTTTTCCATTTGATCAATTCTACTTTTTAAGAAGTTTTTTTCTTCAATAAAATTTTGTAAGATTTTAAAATTTCATCAGTTCTGCTTTTCAGAGTGAATGCCTCACTTCTCTTCATTGGATGTCTATGTCTCTTTTACCATTTGGTTAATTCTTTTATTTAGGATGTTTTCTGTAGCTTTCTTTGTGCTTCATTTACCAAATTATTGACTCTTTTTTCATGGTTTTAGTGAATTACCCACATTTCTCTTCTCAATTTTTACTCAACCTCATTTTAAAATCCTTTTTAAACTCTTCCATGGCCTAAGACAAATATGTATTTTTCTTGCAGTCTTGAGATGTAGGAATTTTGACTTAGTTGACTTCTGAATGTGTTTTGATCTTCTTATCATAGTTAATATTCTGTGGTCAGAATATTTTTCTGTTGTTTTGTTCACTTTCTAGTCTTTATCTTGATTTTAATTCTATGCTAAAATGAGGCTCTGCTTCTCAAATGGAGAGAGTACTATCCAAAGATTCATGTTTTTTGTGCAGCTATTTTCAGAGTTATTTTTAGCTCTTTCAAAGTCATATATGATCTAGAGAGAAGTGCATTCACTACTGTCCTGTACTGTTCCCTGATTTGTGGGCAACCAGGGTCTCCCGGTCCACTGGGGCTATAAACTCTGCTTTGCTGATGCTCTCCTAAAAGCAAGGATTATGACCCAGATCCAAGCATAGCTAATGAAATAAATCTGTACCTCTAGTGACTGCAAAAGAACCCCTATAAATCTCTTTTTAATCATCTCTTTGATCCCCTTACCTTCTGTGGGCTGTTATGTATGGAGACAGCCATTGCTGCCAATAATTCAGTCACCGCTGAGGACTTATCCTGGTTGGCTTGTACTAGACTTCACTTTTCTCTCACCCTTGTTCAATAGACTTTTGTGATGACTTTCTTGGCTTGAACTCAAAAATTGTTTCTCAGTCATTTTGTGGTTCTGCTGCTCTAGAATTTCCTTAGAGTCATTATTTACAGATATTTGAAAAGATGTGGGGTAGATCTCAGATGACTCCTTGCCTTTACACTACCATCTTGCTTCTGCCTTTTTTTCCCTCACTGAGGGCAAGAATTTGAACCCAGATCTTAAACTTGAAATCCAGAAATCTTATCCCTTTTCCAAATGGGAGTGGAGTTTGTTTTGACAGAAAAGAACATTTTAAAAGTAATGAGAGAATGGAAAATAATGATCAGAAAATATTTTCAGAGTTCTAGAAAACCAGAGTTTCCAATAGTGATGATGTCCAAGTTTTGATCACCTCTGTGGATGATTGAGGTAGAGTACAGCTGGGCAACAAAGCAATTTAGGATTGTGTGGAACCAGAAGGTCAGGGGGTTCAAAGAGACAGTGAACAGATACTGAAATCCTAGTTAAAATAGAGAGAATAATGAAGGGGCTAGCTTACCCACACTGAGTGATAGATGAGGGAGGTAAACCTTAGAAGAGGAGAGGCTTCTGAATGGGGTCAGAAAAAATGGTAGAGTGAAAGAAGCATCATGTAGCCCTGGAGAGTTTGTTGAGAGATGAAGTGTCCTTGGGGAGAAGTCAAATCTCCTGTGAATGCCAGAAAATGGAGAGTATAAAAGGAAGATATATTACACAAAAGGGATTTCCAGATTCCAGCAGATGGAGGTGGGCAGAAATTTAGTGGCAGGGCTAGGATGGGAAGGGTTGAGAATGAAGGTGCTCTGGAAAAGGGAATTCCAACTCAGCAAAATGGGTCCCAATGGCAGAGATAAAGAGAGTGGGAGGCAGGAATGTGCTATCATAGGACAAGAGAGCATCCAATAATCAGAATGTCATATAGATAAGGGCACTGGCAGGAAAGGTCTTAGGAAAGGTACCCCTGCAGTAGAAACCTCTAATCTCAGGCAATTCTTGGAATGGAATATGGCTTTTCTTTAGTCTGCAAAGGCAAGAATTGTCTTTTGTTTCTTTATTATCCAACAAGGGAAAGGTGATTAGAAGAGACTCTCTCTAGATATTAATGGCAGGAGATTTCTACTTCCAGTCAGTTCATGGCCTTGGCAGTAGGACTTCCTTAGACATCACTTAGTTCGATCCATCTGATGTAATGGAAAATAAAATTGATGTTTGTAAGGTAAAAGAGATTTGTTCAATCAGTCAGATGAACCAGGCTTAGATGATATCTTCAGCAAACCACTTAAGGAATTCTGTTATCTCGTCTTCATAATCTTTCCAAATGATGCAAAAACCTTTTCTTGATTTTAGGCTAGTCAGTGCTCTCACTGATTCTTCACTTAAACTCCCTTTAGAGAGTCTGTGAAAAAACAAAGAAGTTTTGAGCTGAGTTTAGTATGTAGCCTGAGAGCTGTGCTTCTAGTCACTGTGCCTCCCAACTTTCCTCCCCTTTTTCATGTCTGTGATTGTAAATGGGTCTGAGACAGTGTTGTTTGTGTGTGTGTGTGTGTGTGTGTGTGTGTGTGTAGCAGCTACTGTAGGATAGTTTTAAAAAACACATTATTTATATCTGAAATAGGTTTCTGTTATGCTTTCTAATGCCCTCCTCATGACCACCTCACTGATAGTCAAGAGACCTTGTCTGCATAGACTTCAAAAGGGGGAGGCATGGCTACAGAACAGTTTATATTAAAAACATATGGGTTAGCAAGTCCTTATTAATCCATAGTATGACAATTCAGAAAAAATGGCCAATGTGAATTTTGATTTCATTAAGAGAAGCACAGGGGCAGCTAGATGGCACAGCAAATAGTGCACCGACCCTGGAGTCAGGAGGACCTGAATTCAAATTCAATCTCAGACATTTAATAATTACCTAGGTCAAATGAACTTAAGGGAAGTCACTTAACCCCACTGCCTCACAAAAACTAAAGGGAGAGAGACAGAGAGAGAGAGAGAGAGAGACAGAGAGACAGAGAAAGAGACATATATAAGAGATGGAGAATATATAAAAGGAGAGGGGAATGGACTCATTCTAGAAAAAGAATAACAACTAAAGGAGTGTGGTCAGGATATGGGGAGGTGGGGAAATAAGAAAGGAGGGAAACAAGTCATTTTTAAGTACCAACTATGTGCTTGTGTTAGGTAATTTACTTATATTATCTCATTTAATTTAATTTTATCCAATGTAATCTCTGTGAAATAGGTATGATTGTTCTCCCCACTATACAGTCAAGGAAACTGAGGCAAATGGAGGTAAATTGACTTTCCCCTAGGTCACACAGCTAATAAGCTTCTGAGGCCATATGTGACCTCAGGTTTCTTCCTGACTCCAAGTCTAGTGTGATTTCCATGTCAATACCTAGCAGCCTCCCAGATAGTGCTATTGGGGGTGGGGGGTGGGTAGGGTCAGATAAAGAGGTTGGAAAGTGGGAGGGTAAGGGGGAAGACAGGGATATGATTGCTGAATTTCTATATTTGAAGGCTACTCATGGGAAGGTTTCACTTTTTTTCATATTGGCCCAACCAGTTATAGTTTACTAATATCATGAAATATTGCACTCTAGGAATGTTGAAGGGGTTGGTTTCAGAGAGACCTAGGAAAATTTATATGAACATATTTGGAGTAAAGTGAGCAGAACTAGGAAAACAGTTTGTACAATGACCAACATGAACAATGACAATTACAAAAACAACTTTGAAGGACTTTAGAACCCTCATCCTCACAATGAACCACAGCAATTGCAGAAGATTCATGATGATGCATACTACCTACCTCTTAACAACAATCATGATGGAATCAATTCCCATATTAGCCTAATCCTAAAAATCTGTGTATCAATTTTAGGATTAACATTACATGGGAATTGGTTTTGCTTGACTATGCACATGTGTTATATTTTTTCTTTTTTCTTTTTTGTTTCAAATTGGCATGTGTGGAAGGGAATGATAGGAGATAGGGTAGAATATTTTCAACTGAAAAAATTCATTTGAAAGTGGAGGGTTTTTTTTTTGCTTTTTCCTGTCATTTGTTTTAACTTATACCTTTTTCATCCTAATGCCTATGGAACATCCTTGAACTTGAGGGACTCACATTAGTGTTTGTACTTTACAGTTCTGGTTTTCAAATGCCTCACATAGCAGCTTTATTCTTTCATCATGGACAACAAAAGGTCCCAGGTCCCAGGTTTTTAGGCTCTTGCTGCTACAGATAACATGGAGGAGATCTTGAAGACAAGAAAGAGAGGTATGCTTCAAGGAGAACCTAAAGGAAAAGAAGGACAACTAATTTCATTTCTCTGGAACCATACATTTTCTGGGAAAAGGATCAAACTCACAGCCCCTTTAGAACCATATCCGCAGGAGGGAGGGAGGGAGGGAGGGGGAGAGAGAGAGAGAGAGAGAGAGAGAGAGAGAGAGAGAGAGAGAATGTTTCTTTGTGTGTGTGTGTGTGTGTGTGTGTGTGTGTGTGTGTGTGTGTGTGTGTGTGTTGTGTGAAGGGCAGGCCAGTTGTTGTTTTGTTTGATCCTACAAATTTGTTATATGGGCTTTGCAAGAACTACATGGGGAGTCCAGTGAGCTAGAACAGAGGAATGAACATTTGAAGGATAAGACAGATGCCCTGTACAATGGGATCTAGTAATTAAAGGACTTGATAGAAGAGGTTGAGAAGACCGAGAAAAAAGGAAAAGTCCCCAAAATGTTAGGTAGTCAGATACTCTGTGTGTGTGTGTGTGTGTGTGTGTGTGTGTGTGTGTGTGTGTGTGTGTAGGAATCTTGTGCTGTTTTGATCAATAGTTTATTTTATAGTAAAAGTGTAAAAAAAGTCACATGGTCAAGTTATAAATGAAACAGTTAAATTTATAAGACAGTCATTCAAAGGAAATAAGTAGATAATTAAAAATAATATTTTATTTTCTCCCAATTAAAAACAAAAACAATTTTCATTCTTTGGCTTAAGTTTTGAATTGGGAGAAAAATAAAATTTGTTTGTTTCTTCCTTCCTTCCTTCCTTCCTTCTTTCCTCTCTCTTTTTTTTTAAACACATTATCTACACTCTTTGGCCCATAGGTCCATTGTTGGCTATATATATAACAAGGGAAATTTTAGAATAATGTTGAACAGGAAGTTAAGAATAGTGCTGTATTGAAAGAGTTTCACATAGACTTTAGCAAACTGTTTGATCCAATCCTCAAGTTATTCTCCTGAAAAATATGGAGAGAAGTACTCTAAGCAAAAAAATAGAAAAGTTTAGAAAAAGAAATGAGTGAAGTGCCAGATATATAATAAAAGTTAAGATAAATTCAAATAAGGATTAAATAACTGACTTTACAAATAAAATTTTAAATGATGACATAATTTTATAGAATGCTTTAAGGTCTGCAAAGTATACACACACACAAACACACACATACACATATGTCTGATTTGATCACTTAATATAAGACAAGAAAGTAATGATAAGCTCAGTAGGCATGCAAAGTGTGATAGAGCAGCCAAAAGAACTAATTTGATTTGGGCTTTGTGAAGAAATAATTTTCAAGAGTAGAGGATAGAGCCCTGATCAGATCAAATCTGAAATAATGTGGTGAGTTCTAGGTATAGCAATGTGTCAAGGATACTGAAATTTTTAACAGCACCTAGAAAATGGCACATGGTGGGGGAAAGAATTGGAAACAATGACACATGTTGACCCTACCAAATAATTTCCAGTGGCTTGTACTTCTATGATAAACCACAATTTCTTTGGCCTGGCAAAATCACCTCTCTGAAATTCGCCTTGGCTTTTCTTTCCTGCAACATTTCCTATGCCTGCCTGTTAAATGAGCCAGCTATTTCCTTTATAACACATTCAGTCTCCTACTTCTAGGCTTCTACAAAGCTAATCTCCCTAGAACAGGAATGAACTTCCTTTCTTCTTCTTCCCAGGAAGCACTATTGTAACTCCATAATCCAGAATTCTTGACTTGGACCTTGTCCATTCTCATCCATCCCAGTGAGTTACCCACCTCCTGGCCTTTGTCTTCAGCCCAAGGTCTTTTCAGGTAGCCTGGAATAAGCCCTGGATCCAGGGCTTTTGCTCTCTTTGCTCAAGAATCTTCACAGATCTTGATGAACTCTGGATGCAGGCTACCTGGCTTCCTGCCTTGTGTTCATCTATATGCCTTCCTAGACAGCCTTGCATGAGCCTCAGTTCCAGGCCTCCTTAGCCTGTCTTACTTCAAGACTTCCAGTAGGTCTGTAAAGATCATTCCTAGTCCATTTTCCATCTTTCATTTCCACTCTCTCAGGAGTCCTTATTGCTGAGAGGTGGGCTTCTGGTCCTCACAGAATACAATAGGATGTTATGAGGCTCAACCTCAAAGAAGAGTTTTGAACACTTTATTTTTTTTTAGGTTTTTGCAAGGCAAATGGGGTGAAGTGGCTTGCCCAAGGCCACACAGCTAGATAATTATTAAGTGTCTGAGACCAGATTTGAACCCAGGTACTCCTGACTCCAGGGCTGGTGCTTTATCCACTATGCTACCTAGCTGCCCCTTTTGAACACTTTATAATGCACAGCAAACTTTCTCATGAGACCCTTCTACTGCCACTGATTCTCTGCCTGGACTGATTCCTCAATTTTTACATACTCCCACTCCTTCATATTCTCCCCATGCTAGTTATTCTTAACACGGCCCTACACTGCCCACTTTTTCATGTCAATCTCTTCAATTTGACCCTGCAAAAGTTAACTTCAGATCTACATCCCATCTATTGTGATCTCTAGAATTAATGATTTAAAATTACCAAACCTTTTCTTTTCTTATTCCCTGTCTTTAGGCTCACACTAGTTATGCTACCCTGGAATGAATTGCTAGCCACCCTTTCCAATGCTGGTGTAATTTTCACTTATTACTCTATCAACTAATTTGTCATGAAGGGGAGGTTCAGAATACTACTTGTTAAACACTATCACTCCCAGATTCTCCCTCTATCAGAATCACAAAAAGCCTCTTTTCCTTTAAGGAAGAGATTATTCACTGCCATTCCATTACAATTACAATGCAAATTAAATGAAAATTTGTTACCAATTTAAAATTCTGGTACTGTTCTCAGCATCAAGAGGTCATTTGGAGACAAACTTGGTAAATCTTTTGTTAGCATTGTAGAGGGAATCTTCCTTTAGCATCTTATTTAGGCCACACCAGAGGGCCTGACCTTCAACTTGGATTGCATTGTTCTTCTGGGGCAGCCAGGGAGCACAGGCCCTGGAAGACCACCCAAAAGAGACCCCTCCCCAAAAGGCAAAATCTCCAATGAGAGACCTGGGTTGCTCCCGGGTCACCACCCCCTCCCATGGACTGTGGGAGAAAATTTAAGGAGGTCCACTGGAGGAGGCAGTCTCTTTCTACTCCAGTCTGCAGCTGGCCTAGCCAAAATTCAATCAGCAATCCATATGGTCTTCTCTTAAAACTCTTTCTAACTTTTCTATCCCTTTACTAATATGCTGTAACTTCCTTTAATAAATCTCTACTCTCTTTCCGAAACCTGCATTCCCGAGCCTGAGTCGCTATTTTTCAAAGGACAGAACCAAATCCAAAAAACAAATCAGCGGCTACAGTATGACTGTTATGGAAAGTCAATTGAGAATGATGCTAACAAATGAGTAAAATATCTATACATTTTGACCCAGAGATCAACTGGTCATCACAAGGAAAATTTAAGAATATCTTATTGAGATTGCTAGTGAAGAAAGAAAAATGGAAGTGGTGATCACAAAGAACAGGCAGTGCTTCAGCAAGATCAGGCCATGCCCGATCCTTTAGTTGCTAATTTTTCCAAATTCAGAGGTAAAGATCGTTCTACATAGGATTTTAACAAACTGTTTCATATGAAGGTCATGCTATACTTCTAGAAAATAAGGAAAGAAGTAGGTTAAGTAAAAGTAAATTTAGATTCATAAATGGTTGAAATGCCAGATGCAAAGTGTAATCAATGAGTGAAATGCCAGATTCAAAGTGTAATCATTAATATTTCTATCTCTGAAAGTAGGTCACCAAAAAACTGTCATAGAGAGTGGCCTTTAAGCATGTGGTTTGTTAAGATTTGGTCAATAACTTGGACAGAAACACAGGACTTTATTTTTATTCAATCTTTATCACTTGCATGAAATAAGCAGAAAATATAAGGATCTAAAGAAATCTTTTTTTTCTTTTTTTTGGCTTTTTGCAAGGCAGGATTTAAGTGACTTGTCCAAGGTCACCAAGCTAGGTAATTAAGTGTCTGAGTTCAGCTTTTAACCCAAGTTCTCCTGACTCCAGAACCTGTATTCTATTCACGTACCACCTAGCTGCCCCAATCCAAAAATATCTTGCAAGGCAAGAATATTACTCTGAACAAAGTATATAACATTTAATGAAAATTAATATTAATTTAAAGACAAATTAAATAACTTACTATGCCTTAAGGTCTGCAAAGTGCTTTCTATGTTATCTGTTATGTTCATTTTGATATATATGTTAAGAGAATAGTTTATATGAGCAAGACATGGGTTTCCTAGGAAATTCAAAGCTCAGTATGCATATAGTGATTTCACAACCCAAAGTGCTAAATTTGATTTCAGGCAGAATTAAAAAAAAATTTTCTTTCACAAGCAGGTGATGTAGCCCTGTTCAAGTTACATCTGAAATATCAAGTTGGGTTCTCCATATGACAATGAGGTTAGGACATTGAGAAGCTAATATTCAGAAAATAGCAAACATGGAGAAGAAATTGTAGACCATACTCTATGACAATCTGGTGACGAATATGGCAATGCTCAGCGAGAGGAGAGACAACTCAGGTAAACATGATAGTGACCTTCAAATATTTCAAGATTTGTCACATAAAAAAGGAATTATATATGTTCTTTGCTATTTTTAAGCCATTTTTCAGTTGAGCCTGACTTCAGAACCTGCATTTGGGGATTTCATGATAGATACACTGGAGCAGCTTGCCATTTTCTTCTTTAATTTCTTGTACTCAGAAACTGTGACAAAAAAAGGACCAGGATCACATAGCTTGAACACACCTAGGCATACCTAGATACAACTATAAAGGTCCCATTTAAGAGTGTGAATAGGGACCAATAGAAGAACCTGGAGATGAGGAGGGACATAATCATAATGCACCTTGAGAGAAGTATTTTGCCTGATGGGTATGGGCTGATGATCATGACTTCTTTGGTTTGATGACAATGATAAGTAATCTATAGTGATGTTGAAGAGATCACTGTAGTTGAAAAGGTTGAATAACTAAGTGATCCACTTAAAGGGAATGGTCAACATGAATACCAGAGTGCCAGAGAAGAATGCCAGAAAATTTTCAAGAAAGGATTGGGGTGGCTAGGTGGTTCAGTGGATAGAGCACAGGCCCTGGAGTCAGGAGTACCTGAGTTCAAATCCTGCCTCAGACACTTAATAATTACCTAGCTGTGTGGCCTTGGGCAAGCCTTGCTAAAAAAAAAAAAGATGATGATGGCATAAGGACCATAACTGAAGAAATTTTTAAAAAATTATCCAAAATATTATTGATAAAATCAACATTGGAATAAATGAACAATATATGGAGATACATGTATGGGTTGTGATATGCTTCTAGAAGAATTAACTACAATATCACTTTCTTTAAATAGATTTTTCTGTTCACCCTTGCTCCTAGGGCCTTTCTTGAGATTCTAGACATTTATACTTTCTCATGGTCAACAATTTTTATCCATTTAATTATTCCAAAGCAAATTATTAGGCTAAAGAGTTTAGAATAATTATGGATCTCACTTTGTAGGCTCTGCTGACTTCAAGAGTTTGATGCTGATTAATATTATGTCATCTGGAAAAGATTTACCTGATGAATATTAGTTCCCAAAGGAAATTGTTCTTCCTTTTGGGCTCAGCTTTGAACAACCTCCATGCCCAAAGCAAATAATTCTGATGAGCAGAATTCCCTATAACATATTATACAGTTCTATGTCAGGCATTAATAATATTTACTTGGATTCCTGCATGACCAATTTTTCTTTCATGTTTCTACTAAGTTGATCTCCCAATGTCAGGAATAAACTTCCTCTTCTCTTCTGTCCAGGGAGCACAATGCTAGCCCCAATCTAGAACACTTCATTGAGCTTTAACATTTAAGAGACTTCCAAGTCAGTCTGCCACCACCTGACCTTTGTCTTTATACTCCAGTGTCTTTTCAGTCAGTCTTGAATTAGCCCTTGATTTCAGATTCCTGCTTGTGGTCTTTTTGCTTAAGAAACTTCCCAGAGGGAGGTGGCTAGGTGGTACAGTGGATAGAGCACTGGCCCTGGAATCAGGAGTACCTGGGTTCAAATCTAGCCTCAGCCCCTTAACCCCATTGCCTTGCAAAATTAAAAAAAAAAAAACTTCCCAGATCTGCATTAGATCTGGATCCAGCCTGACTTGTCTTCCACCAAATATCATCCTAGAAAGCTTTTGATGAATCCTAGATCCAGACCTCCTTGGAATGGCCTCACTTCAGGACTTTCAGGAGTGTGCTAGACAACATTCCAAGTTTTATTTGCCAAGACTCACTCTCTCATAACTTTATCCTCAACTTGCTCCAGGATATGTTGGCTGCACATCTACATCCCATGAATGCTACTCACTGCAAAAAGAAGGAAGGAGGAAAGCAAAGAAGGAAGCAAGAAAGGAAGAAGGGGAGGGAGGGAGGAAGGAAGAGAGGGAGGGAAGGAGGAAGGAAGGAAGCAGGGAGATGAAAGGGAGGAGCCTAGTTAACCTTGAGTGGGGCTGTCCTATTAACTCACAGACAGTATGGGCCTTTATTCTTCAGGAGAATCATGACATGTCAGGGAGGAGATGCTATGACATGCAAATGATTTGGAGCTAAATGAGGGGATACTGTGCAAAATCACCACTTTCACTTTCTTCTTTCTCCTTAGGGCAGAGTGAAGGGGAAAGGAGTGCAAGAATATGAAAACAGAACCTCGATTGAACAGACAGCTTCCATTCTCCATTCTATAGTCTGTGTTGCTCACTCTTCCACATGTACTACTGTCCCTGATGCCAAACAGAACATCTGCAAAGATAACATATGGGAACTTACCTCAATGTTTCTATCTTACACTTTGGTTTTCCCAAGACCTTACACAGTAGGTTGCTATCCTCCTCCTTAAAGTAAGTCCCACTCAAATCCAGGTTTTTCAGACTTTCATTTCTATTGAGAGCAGAGCAGAGATTCTGGAAACATTTAAGACTATAGTGACAATACTGCAACCTGTAGGAAAAAAAATGATCAGAGGAAAACTGGTCAATTCTATTTTCTGTGATTAATCTACTTCCTGTCTTTCTCTGGGGAATGCTAAAAACACATCTATTTTATGATCATCATCTTTTCTCATCTTCTTTTTCAGTGGTATGAATGGTTACACTCTGCCAGATAACAGTATTTTTACATATCGAAGTATAAGTTCAAGAATTATCAAAATTATTTAGAGCTTATTGATGATGTTTGTCCTTCAGTCTCAAAAAAGACGACATCAGGGAGGTAATGTCATGACAAGGACATGAATTAGATTTGACTGAGGGGGTACTATCCTAAGTTACCAGCCTCATTTTCTATTCCAGAGTCATCTGGTTCCAGTGGCCAGATATTAGTCAGGAGGACTGGAGATTCCCTGGAGGAGAGGCAATCAGGGTTAAGTGACTTGCCTAAGGTCACACAGCTAGAAAGTGACCATTGTCTGAGGGTAGATTTAAAGTCTTCTCTTCCTGACTCTAAGGGCAGTGCTCCAACCACTGCAACATCTATTGCTAATTGAACAAAAATATAGAAGCATTCCAATAGACCAAATTAAATAAAAAGGAATCAGAAAAACTAAATTCAATAAATAGTCTTCAGGGAAGCTAGGTGGCCAAGTGGATAGAGCACCAGCCCTGGAGTCAGGAGTAACTGAGTTCAAAACCAGCCTCAGACACTTAATAATTACCTAGCTGTGTGACCTTAGGCAACTCACTTAACTCCATTGCCTTACCAAAACAAAAACAAAAGCAAAAGTCTTTAATAGACACAAGAACATAAAATACTCACACAAGAACTCCCTATATTCAAAAAAATTGCTTACAAAATTGGTCAAAATTTTGGTAAAATAACATCTAGACCCGGGTTAGAAGGGTACTGTTTTGCTTTGCTTTTGGCAGCAAATCTCTAATAGAGGATTAACATACAAGATGAACATATATACATAAATG
Source organism: Macrotis lagotis (assembly GCF_037893015.1). NCBI lineage: Eukaryota > Metazoa > Chordata > Mammalia > Peramelemorphia > Peramelidae > Macrotis > Macrotis lagotis. Next base: position 836,997,316 of record NC_133658.1, on the reverse strand, counting down.
AATATACATATATATATATATATATATATATATATATATATATATATTCTGTTCCTTCTCCTATGGAAAGTCACTTGAGATTGATACTAACAAATGATTAAAATCTTTATACCATTTGACCCAGAGATCAACTGGAAGTAAGATATCACAAGGAAAATTTTAGGATAACTTATTGAGCTTGCTTGTGGAGCAATAAAATGTAAGCTCTTCAGCAAGATGAGGCCATGCCAGATGTTTCCAATTGTTGCTAGTTTCCAGAACTAAGAGGTAAGTGGTCGTGCTGCACATGGATTTCATCAAACTGTTTCATGTAAACCTCATGTTATTCTTCTAGAAAATGAGAGAAGTGGGTTAAGCAAAAGTAAATTTAAATTACTAAATGGGTGAAATGCCAGATTTAAAGTTAATATTTCTGTCTCTAAAAGCAGGTCTCCAAAACATTGCCTTAGAGGTTGACTTTGATCTTATTTATCCTTTTTAACATTTGGTCAATAGCTTGGACAGAGACATAGATGTTGTCTTTATTAACTGTGAGGATGATGTAACAATTGCATGGAAAAAGCAGAGAATGTTAGCACTCAGAAATAACTTCTCAGACTAGAGTATCACTCTAAACATTGTAAGATAATATTTGATAATAATTAATGTAGATTCAAATACAAGTTAAATAATTGACTTTATGAATAAAATAAAAATGATGATAGTACTTTATAGAAAACTTTAAGGACTGCAATGGGTTTTACATAGGTTTTCTGATTTGTTTGTTTGACATGTATGGTTAGATAACAGTTCATTTGAGAAAGACATGGGTTTCCCAGGAAATTCAAAACTCAGCATGCATGTAAACTGCGATATCACAATACAAAGAGCTAAAATGATATCAGGCTTAATTAAAGCATTTCTGTTCAGGAAAAAGTGATAGAGCCATGGTCAGGAAACTTCTGACATGACAAGTTGAATTCTGGGTACAGCATTGTGGTTAGACTATTGAAAATCTAATGTCTATTAAACAGCAAGCACAGTTAGAGAGGAAATTGGAGTCCATGCCTCATGAGAATTTGCTAAAGAAAATGGCAATGCTCCACCTAGAAGAGAAACAACTCAGGGTAAAATGATAGTAACCTACAAGTATTTCAAGGATTGTCACATAAAAAAGGAATTATACTTTTTTTATTTTTAAGTCATTTTTCATTTGTGATTGTCTCTTCAGGAACCTGCATTTGGGGATTTCTTGGCAGAGATATTGGAGTGGCTTGCCATTTTCTTCTTTAGTTTCTTGTACTCTTGAGAAATTGTGGCAAAAATGGAGAAGAGTGATATAATTTGTACATAACTAGATCCAAAAATAAAGACCAATGTAAAAGGGAATCAATAGAGGAACCTTGGGATGAGAAAGCACATAATCATAATGGTACTTGAGAGAATTCATTGGCCTGATGTGAATCTTCTTTTTTGGTTTGATCATATCTATATGAATCTATATTGATACTGAAGAGGTCACTCTAGTTGAAAAGGTTGAATTACTAGGTAGTTCACTTAAAACTTAAAGGGAATGTCTAACATGAATATAAGAGTTCCAAAGAAGAATGCCAGAGAATTTTCTAGAGAGGATAATGGGTCATATAAGGACCATAATTGAAGTAACTGAAAAAATTACCTAAAATATATTTGAAAAAGTCAACTTTGGAAGAAATGAACAATATATGGAGATACATAAACAGGTTGTGATCTGCTTGTAGAGGAGTCAACTAAGATATCACTTTCTGCAAATGGATTTTCCTATACATCCCCACCTCTAGAATCTCTCTTGAGATTTCAAATCTTTACACTTTTCCACAGTCAACATTTCTTTTCCATTTGACTTTTCCAAAACAGATTATGAGGCCCAATAATTTAACGTGGCTATGGATTTCACCGAAGAGGCTCTGCAGACTTCTAGTGATTGATAGTGACTAATATGATGTCATCTGAAAACGATGATGGATGTTAGTCCATAGAGGAAATCTTTCTTCCTTTTAGACTCTGTTTTGAATAACCTCCAAGGGAGAACAAATTATTCTGATGACAGGATTCCCTATTTTATGCCTCATTCTCCCTCTTGTTATGCTTACCTTTATAACATCTTTCACCTACATCCTTGTATCTTATTATACAGTTTTATGTCAAACATTAATAATATTTACTTGTACTTCTACATAACCATTTTTTCTTCCTTGCTTCTGGAAAGTTGATCTCCCCATATCAGGAATGAACTTCCTCCTCTCTTCTGTCCTGGGAGGGCTGTGTTAGTCTCAATCTCAAACTCTTCATTGATCTTTATCACTTAAGAAACTTCCAAGTGAGTTTCCCACCTCTTGGCATTTGTCTTCATCTCAATATATTTTCAGGCAGCCTTGAGTTAGCCCTGGATCTAGGACTCCTGGTTCTAGTCTCTTTGATCAAGAAATTTCACAGAGCTGCATCAGTTTAAGATCCAGGCTGATTTATGTTCTTCCAAAAATCTTGCTAGAGAACCTTTCATGAACCCTAATCCAGACCTATTTAAAATATCTTCAAAATATCTTATTAATTCAGGACTTTCAGGAGTGTGCTAGAGACTATTCTTAATCCTATCCACAAATACCCACTCTCTCATGACTATCTCTTCAAATTGAACCTGCATAGGTTGACTCCAGATCTAAAGCCAATCTATACTATTCTCTGCAATTTGGAGAGAAAGGAAGGAAGAAGGGAAAGAAGGAGCCTAGTTTATCCTGAGTGCAGCTGCTCCTGTTACTCACAGAGGATATTGCCCTTTGTTGTCCAGGAGGACCATGACATGTCAGGGAGGAGATGCCAAGACATGCAAATGATTTGGAGCTAAATGAGGGAAAACTGTGCAGTCACCTGCTTCACTTTCTCCCTCTCCTTAGGACAGAGTGAAGGGAACAGGAGTATAAGAATATGAAAATTAATCCTGAATTGGACAGACAGTTTCCACTCTTCATTTCATGGTCTGTGTGGCTCACTCTTCTTTGTATACTCCTGTCCCTGATGCCAAAGCAGAACATCTGCAAAGATAACATGTGGGAACTCACCTAAGTCTTTCGATCCTACAATTTGGCTTTCCCAAGGCTTTACACAGAAAGTTGGTATCCTCCTCCTCTATAAAAGTAGTTTCACTCAAATCCAGGTTTTTCAGACTTTTATTGTTATTAAGAGCAGAGCAGAGATTCTGGAAACATATAGGAGGACAGCGACAAAACTCTAAACTGAAGGAGAAAACATAAAATCAGAGGAAAATAGATCAATTCAATTTTCTGTGTTTAATCTACTTCCTGTCTTTCTTGTGAAATCCTTAAACACATCTGTCTATGATCACCATCTCTTCTCATCTTCTTTTCAGTGGTATGAAAGTAAATTAATGGTTACACTCTGGGAAATGCTAATTGATGATGTTTGTCCTACATTCTTGAAGAAGACAATGATGTCGGGGAGGTAATGTCATGACAAGGACATGAATTAGATTTGACTGAGGGGGTGCTATCCTAAGTTACCAGCCTCATTTTCTATTCCAGAGCCATCTGGTTTCAGTGGCCAGATATTAGTCAGGAGGGCTGGAGATTCCCTGGAGGAGAGGCAATCAGAGTTAAGTTACTTGCCCAAGGTTACACAGCTAGTAAGTGACCATTGTCTGAGGTTGGATTCAAACTCCTCTCTTCCTGACTCCAAAGGCAATGCTCTAACCACTGCATCACCTATTGCTAATTGAAAAAAAAATAGAAATGTACACAATAGACCAGAATAAATAAAAAGGAATCAGAAACAATTAAATTCAATAAATAGTCTTCAATGGACACAAGAAAATGAATTACTCATAAAAGAACTCCCCGTACTCAAAAAAAAATTGCTTGCAAAATTGGTCCACATTTTGGCAAAATAGGTCTAGACCAACATGTAGAACATACTCCATAATTAGCTCAAACTATACATGGGGTCTTAATATTCAAGGCAAAAAGCTTAAATAGTGCTTTAAAAATGAAAAAAAAGAGAGAATCAAATCAAGAACCTTGCACAACTCTGAAGATGAGAGAATTCTCAGAAAATGGGAATAACAAAAAAAGAGAAAATATGTCATGCAGGGCAGCTAGGTGGCTTGGTGGATAGAGCACCAGCCCTGGAGTCAGGAGGAACTGAGTTAAAATCTGTCCTCAGACACTTAATAATTACCTAGCTGTGTGACCTTGGGGAAGTTACTTAACCCCCATTGCCTGGTCAGAAAAGAAAGGAAAGGAGAGGGAGAGGAGAGGGAGAGGAGAGGGAGAGGAGAGGGAGAGGAGAGGGGAGGAGGGGAGAGGGAGGAGGAGAGGGAGAGGGAGAGGGAGGGAGAGGGAGAGGAGAGGGAGAGGAGAGGGGAGAGGAGAGGGGAGGAGAGGGAGAGGAGAGGAGAGGAGAGGAGAGGAGAGGAGAGAGGAGAGGAGAGGAGAGGAGAGAGAGGAGAGGAGAGGAGAGGAGAGGAGAGGAGAGGAGAGGAGAGGAGAGGAGAGGAGAGGAGAGGAGAGGAGAGGAGAGGAGAGGAGAGGAGAAAAGAGTTCATAAAACTGAAAAGTTTTTGTATGAATGGAATTCTTGATAAAATTGGAAGGGTAGATATTGGTTACAGTTTTCCTTGGCTTTTGGCAGCAAATATCTGTTATAGGATTAACATCCATGATAAACATCCATTTATACAGAAATACATATTTGGAAGGAACAGAATTTAAATCATTGTCCATAAATAAGTAGATAAAGGAGATGAAGAAATTTCTCTCAAAATAGAAATTGCAATCTTCTCTCTCTCTCTCTCTCTCTCTCTCTCTCTCTTTCATAGATTGGACTAATTACAAGTGAGACAAATGTAGAATAAATTAATTCTGAGACAAATTACCAAAACTGGAAAAACAAAAGAAAAGCCAATATTGGAGAATTGTGGAAAGTTAGTCTCACTAATTTTCTACTGAAGGAAGTATCTATATCATTTGGCCCAGAGATCAATGGGTAGTTAGGCATCACAAGGAAAATTTTAAGATATGTCATTGAGATTGCTAGTGAAGATATAAAATGGAAGTGCTTAAGCAAGATCAGGACATGCCAGATGATTCCTTTTGTTTCTAGTTTACTGAACTCAGTAAACTAATGGTCATCTTACACATGGATTTTTAGTAAATTTTCATACAAACCTCAAGCTATTTTTTAGAAAATAAATTTAAATTCTTAAATGGGAGAAATGCCAGATTCAAGAGTAATCCTTAATATTGCTATCTCTGAAAGGAGATCTCCAAAAGATTGTCTTAGAGAGTTGATTTTGATCTTATGGTTTTTTTTTTGATCCTGTGCTTTTTAACTTCTGGTCAATAGTTTGGACAGAGACAGAGATATTATCTTTATTAACTGTGAGAATGATATAATAGTTACATAGAAAAAGTAGACAATGTTAGGATCCCAAAAGATTTTGTCAGGCTAGAATATTGCTCTTAACATAGTAAGATAATATTTAATATAAATTAATATGAATCCAAATGCAAGAAAAACAACTGACTTTACCAATAAAATAAAAAAAATAGTACTTTATAGAAAACTTAATGTCTGCAATGTGTTTTGCATGTTTTCTGATTTGTTCATTTGATATGTATGGTTAGATAACAGATTATATGAGAAAGACATGAGTTTCCTAGGAAATTCAAAGCTCAGTATGTATGCTATCACAGCTCTAAATTGATTTGAGCCTTAATTAAAAAATTTCTCATCAGGAACAGGTGATAGAGCCCTGATCAGGTAATATCTGAAATGACAAGTTGAGTTCCGGGAACAACAATGTGGTTAGGACATTGAACATCTAATATCCACAAAATAGCAAGCACAGAGAAAGAAATTGGAGCACATGTCACATGAGAATTTGGTGAAGAAAATGGCAATGCTCAGTCTAGAGGAGAGACAACTCAGAGAACCATGATGGCAACTTTTATATATTTCAAGAGCTGTAACATGGAAAAGGAATTATACTTGTTCTTTGTAATTTTAAGAAATTTATTAATTGTGCCTGACTCTTTAGGTATCTGCATTTGGGAATTTCTTGATAGAGATACTACCAAGTGAGTTTCCCACCTCATGGCCTTTGTCTTCATCTCAGTGTTTTTTCAGACAACCTTGAATTAGCACTGGATCTAGGAATCCTGGTTTTAGTCTCTCTGATCAAGAAACTTCCCAGATCTGCATCAGTTCTAGCTCCAAGCTGTCTGATCTTCATCCAAATATCTTCCTAGAGAGCCTTTCATGAACCCTAGATCCAGACCTCTTTCAAATGTCTTCACTTAGGACATTCAGGAGTGTGCTAGAGATCACTCTGGGTCCTATCAACCAAATCCTACTTCTCTCATAACTATCTCGTCTACTTAAACCTGTATATATTGGTTCCAGATCTATAGTCGATATATACTACTCTCTGCAAATTGGAGAGAAAGGGAGGAAGGAAGGAAGGAAGGAAGGAAGGAAGGAAGGAAGGAAGGAAGGAAGGAAGGAAGGAAGGAAGGAAGGAAGGAAGGAAGGAAGAGAGAGAGGAAGGGAGGAAAGAAAAAGAGTGGGGCTTCTCCTATTACTTACAAAACTGTTGCCCTTTGTTCTCCAAAAGGACCATGACATGCAAATGATTTAGAGCTAAATGAGGGGGAACTGTGCAAAGTCACCTGTTTCACTTTCTCCCTCTCCTTAGGACAGAGTGAAAACTGAACTTTGATTGGACAGTTTCCACTCTCCATTCCATGGTCTTTATAACTCACTCTTCTTCATGTACTACTGTCTCTGATGCGAAGCAGAGTATCTGTAAAGATAACATATGGAAACTCACCACAGTGTTTCAATCTGACAGCCTGGGTTTCCCAAGACATTACAAAGTGGGTTTATATCCTCTTCCTCCTCAAACCAAAGTGTTTGAAAATTCAGGTTTTTCAGACTTTTATTGTTAATAAGAGCAGAGCAGAAATTCTGGAAATATTTAGGATTACAGTCATGACTCTTTAACCTATAGGAGAAAACATAATCAGAGGACAACTGGTCAATTCAATTTTCTGCCAATAATCTGCTTCCTGTCTTTCCCTGGGGAATGCTAAAAACACATCCATTTTATGATTGCCATCTTTTCTCATCTCCTTTTCAGTGGTATGAATGTAGTTTCTTAAATAATGGCTACACTCTGCCAAATAACAGCATTTTTAGATCTCAAATTGTAAGGGCAAGAATTTTCAAAATCTATTTATTGCTTAATGATAAGGTTTGTCCTTCATTCTCAAAGACCATGACATCAGGGTGGTGATGCCATGACAAGGACAGGAATTAAATTTGACTGAGGGGGTGCTGTGGTAAGTCACCAGCCTCATTTTCTACTCCAGAGCTATTTGAATACAGTGGCCAGATATGGGTCAGGATGACTGGAGATTACTTTGAAGAGAGACAATCATTGGTAAAGTGACTTGGTCAAGGTCACACAGTAAGTATCCAGTGTCTGAGGTTGGATTCAAACTCTTCTCTTCCTGACTCCAAGGGCAGTGCTTCAACCATTGCACCATCTATTTCTATTTCAAAAAAAAATAGAGAAGTATACCAATAAACAGAATAAATAAAAAGAAATCAGAAATGATTAAATTCAACAACAAGCCTTCAATAGACACAAGAACATATATTACTCAAAAAAGATCTCCCTGTATTAAAAAAAATGCTTACAAAATTGGTCAGCATTTCAGCAAAATAACATCTGGAACACCATTTAGCATAAATTTCATAATTAGCTCAAATTATATATATGGGGTCTTGATGTTCAAGGCAAAAAAAAAACATGTTTAAAGTTTAAACAATGTTTTAAAAAGATTCAAATCAAGAACCCTGTACAACTATGAAGAGGAAAGAATTTTTAGAAAGTGGGAATCAAAAGAGAAAATAAGTCATGAAATTGAAAAGTTTTTGTATGATTGGAATTCATGATGTAATAGGAAGGGTATATACTGGATTACTCTTTTGCTTTTCTTTTGGCAGCAAATATCTGACATGGCATTAACATCCAAAATGAACAGATATACATATATGCATATATACACAAATACATATATGCAAGGAATAGTATTTAAATCATTGTCCATAAATAAGTTGTCAAAGGAGATGAAGAACTATCTCTCAAAAGAAAAATTTCAAAACCTTTCTTCTTTCTCTCTCTCTCTCTCTCTCTCTCTCTCTCTATATATATATATATATATATATATATGTATGTATATATATATTTGTGTATATGTATATCAATTCTGAGACAAATTACCAAAAATGGAAAAACAAAACAAGAATCAATATTGGAGAACTGCAGAAAGTTAGCCTCACTAATTCTCCACTGAAGGAAATTCTCTATTGTTACGGAAAGGCACTTAAGAATATTAACAAATGACTGAAATATCTATACTATTTGGCCCAGATATCAACTGGAATTTAGATATCATAAGGAAAATCTTAAGATTTCTTATTGATATTGTTAGTGAAAATATAAAATAGAAGTGCTTCAGCAAGATCAGGCCATGCCAGATATTTCCTTCTGCTGCTAGTTTCCCAAACTCAGAGGTAATGGTATTGCAGCACATGGAATTTATCAAACTGTTTCCTGTAAGTCTCAGCCTATTGTTCTGGAAAATAAAGGGAAAAGTGGGACAGGAAAAGTAAACTTAAATTAACAAATGGATGAAATACCAGATGTAAAATGTAATTGTTAATACTTCTATCTCTGAAAGGAGATCTCCAAAAGAGTGCCTTAGAGAGCTGACTTTGATACATAGATGTAATCTTTGTTAAGTGAAAGAATGATATAACACCCACACAGAAAAAGCAGACAATGTTAGGATACAAAAATGTTGTGTCAGGCTAGAATATTGTTCTGAACATAGTAAGAGAATATTTAATAGAAATTAATATGAATATGAACCGATTTTATGAATAAAATAAAAATTATGATAGTACTTTATAGAAAACTTTAAGATCTGCAATGTGTTTTACATGTTTTCTGATTTGTTCATTTAATATTTATGGTTAGGCAACAGTTTATGTGAGAAAGACAAGGGTTTCCTAGGAAATTCAAAGCTCAGTATGCATGATAACAGAGCCCAAAGAACTAAATTGATGTGAGGCTTAATTGAAAATTTTCTTTTAAGGAACAGGTGAGAAAATCCTGCTCAGGTAAGAACTGAAATGACAAGTTGAGGTCTGAGTCAAAAAGGTGTGGTTAGGAAAATGAAAATCTAATATCCACAAATTAACAAGCACAATTAGAGAAGAAATTGGAGCCTAGACCACATAAGAATTTGCTTAAGAAAATGGCAATGCACAACCTAGAGGGCAACATAAAAGCGACCTACTAGTATTTCAAGGATTGTTACATAAAAAAAGGAATTATATGTGTTCTTGTTATTTTTAAGTCATTTATCAGTTATGCCTGACTCTTCAGGAACCTGCATTTGGGGATTTCTTAGCAGAAATACATGAATGGCTTGCCATTTTCGTTTTTTAGTTTCTTGGACTCAAGAGAAACTGTGGCAAAAACAGACAAAGCTTGTACATTTGTTCTTCCCCAGACAAAACTAGGTCCAAACATAAAGACAAGTTTAAGAGAGTGGCTAGGAACCAATGGAAGGATCTTGGGATGAGAAAGGACATAATCATAATGGTACTTGAGATAATTTATTTTGCCTGAAGTGAATGGGTTGATGATGAGGACTTCTATTGTTTGATCACATTAATATGAATCTATAGTGATGATGAAGAGGTCACTGTAGTTGAAAAGGTTGAATATCTATCACTTAAAGGGAATGTACAATGTGAAAATCAGAGTTTTGGAAAGAATTATCAAGAAAGGATGATGGAAGTAAAAGGAGCATAAATGAAGTAATAGAAAAAATTATCTAAATAATATAGTCAATGTTAAAGTCAATGTTAAAATAAATGAACGATATATGGAGATACATGAATGGGTTGTGATCTGCTTGTGGAGGAGTCAACTAAGATGTCACCTTCTGCAAATGGATTTTCCTGTTCAATCCCACTCCTAGAAGCCTTTCTGAGATTTCAAATCTTTACACTTTTCCATGGTCAAAACATGTTTGACATTTGACTTTTCCAAAACAGATTATTAGGCCAAATAATTTAGAGTGGCTATGGATCTCACTGAGCAGGATCTGCAGTCTTCTAGGGATCGTTAATTATTAATATTATGTCATTTGAAGAACTTCTAACTGAATTTTAGTCCCCAGAGGAAATCCTCCTTCCTTTTGGGCTCTGTTTTAAACAACCTCCATGCCAGAAGCAAGCAATTCTTATGAGCAAAATTCTATACTTCATTCTCCCTCTTGTTATGTCTACCCCTATAACACCTTTCAACTACATCCTCATATCTTTACTTACATAATTCTATGTCAGACATTAATAATATTTATTTTCATTATTGCATAACCATTTTTTCTTCCATGATTCTTCAAAGTTGATCTCCCCATGTTAGAAATGAACTTACTCCTCTCTTCTACCCAGGGAGCACTGTGTTAGCCCCAATTTAGAAATTTTTATTGAGTTTTTATCTCTCAAGAGACATCCAAGTGAGTTTCCCACCTCCTGACCTTTGTCTTCACCTCAATGTTTTTTTCAGGAACTTTGAATTAGCCCTGGATCTAGGACTCCTTCCTGGTTTAAGATTTTTTGCTCAAGAAACTTCCCAGATCTACATCAGTTCTAAATCCAGACTGACTTGTCTTCAACTAAATATCTTAATAGAGAGCCTTTCATGATCCCTAAATCCAGACCTCTTTCTAATGTCTTCATTTCAGGACTTTCAGGAGTGTGCTAGAGATCATTCTTGGTCCCATAAACCAATGTCCATAACTGTCTCGTTAATTTGAACCTGAATATATTGGCTCCAGATCTATAGCCCATGTATACTACTCTCTGCAATTTGTAGGAAAAGAAAGGAAGGAGAGGGGAGGGGAGGGGACGGGAGGGGGAGGGGGAGGGGAAGGGAGGGGAGGGGAGGGAAGGGAAGGGAAGGGAAGGGAAGGGAAGGGAGGAATATACCTAGTTTACCATGAGTGGGGCTGCTCCTATTATTCATAGACTTTGTTGTTCTTTGTTCTCTAAGAGGACCATGATTTCTCAGGGAGGAGATACCATGACATGCAAATGATATGGAGTTAAGTGGGGGGAACTGTGCAAAGTCGCCTGTTTCATTTTCTCCTCTCTCCTTAGGACAGAGTGAAAGGGAGAGGAATGTAAGAATGTGACATCTGAACCTGAATTGGACAGTTTCCACTCTCCATTCCAAGGTCTGTGTTGCTCACTCTTCCTTACATTCTACTGTCCCTCATGCTAAGCAGGTCATCTGCAGAGATAAAATATGGGAACTCACCTCAGTGTCTCTATCTTGCAGTTTGGGTTTTCCAGGACTTCACACAGAAATTTTATTTCTATACTCTTAAAGAAAATTCCACTCAAATCCAGATTTTTCAGGCTTTTATTACCACTGATAGCAGAGAAAAGCTTTTGGTAACATGCAGAGGTAATGTCACACTCTCTCAAACTGGAAGAGACAGAATAATCAGGAGAGAGGTTAATTCAATTTTCTATGATTAATTCATTTCCTATCTTTGTCTAGGTAAAACTAAAAATAAAACCAGTTAAGTGATCAACATGCTTTGTGTTTTATCCCTGTCAGTAAAAACAATGTAGGTTTTTTTTAAATTTGCCATTCTTTTTCAAAAAACACCATTTTTACACCTGAGATTGTATTAAATGACAAAATTCACCAAACTTAAATAGAACAGTGAGACAATAGACTAGATAAAATAAGAAAGAATCAGAAACAACCAAGCTCAATAATTAGTCTTCAATAGATACAAAAACCCAAATTACTCACAGAGGAATTCCCTGTATCCAAGAAAAAAAATGGTCATAAAACTGAAATGGATTTTGGGAGAAATTAGGTTTAGACCAACATTTGCAATATATGGCACAACTAGCTATTTATATATATATATGTATATATATATATATATATATATATATATATATATATATACACATAGCTTTAACAGTCAAGGTCATAATGGTTAAAAAAAGAAAGAGAATCAGCATAGGAACCTTAGAAAACTATGAATAGGAGAGATTCTTAGAATTCTTAGTTTATGAAAGTGAAAAATTTTTGCATGAACAAGATATAGTGATATGATAGGAATGGTAGTCATTGATGGAGGTATTGTGTTACTTTTGGCAGAAATCTCTGATAATGGGATATGCATCCAAATTGAACATACATATATATATTTATTTATATACAAACACATACATATGTGGAAGGAAAAGAATTATCTAATTTAAATTGTTGTCCATGAATAATTGGTCAAAGGAGATGAAGAAACATCACTCAAAAGAGAAATTGGAAGCACTCTTTGCTATATATGCAATGACCTCTATAAAAGATTGCTAACAATTACTACTAAGAGAAATGCCAAATAAAATAATTCTGAGGCAAATTAGTAAGAATGAAAAAAGACAGGAAAGTTCAATATTGGAGAACTGTGGAAAGTTAGGCTACTAATGCTCTACTGAAGAAAGTGGTATGACTGATAAGGAAAGTCACTTGAGAATAACACAAACAAACGATTAAAATATCTCTAATCTGACCAAGAGATCAACTGGTAATTAGACATCACAAGGAAAATTTTAGGATATCTTACTGAGATTGCTAGTGAAGATGCAAAACAGAAGTACTGATCACAAACAGCAAGAAGTGCTTCAGCAAGAACAGGCCATGACAGATGTTTCCTTTTGTTGCTAGTTTTCCCAGACTCAGAGGTAAAGGTCATGCTACTCAAGGATTTTAGCAAACTGTTTAGCAAATTGTTTAGTAAACTGTTTCATATAGCTATTCCCCCCAGGACTCCAACTTGGGTGATCACAAGTGAAGCAGCCATTGCATTGTCCTGTATGGTGGGCTTGTACTGGGAAGATCACTCCAATCTCATAGCTGAATGTTCTATGATCCATCTGTTCACTTATGGTTATGTATTAAAAACATCTGACTCCACAGCAGCAAGGTGGAGCTCTGAGGAAGGAGTAACCCCATGATTTGCAGACCAGTTCCTTACCAAGAAAATAATTAATAAGTCAATAAATGATTTATTGGCACTGTCTCTGGTCTTCTTTGTCATGAACAGGTTAGAGATGGCTCAGAAAAAACTTGGCTAACATCCAGAAGTTTCATTTCAACCTAATCATTAGAGTTCTTATCATTCTGGTCCAAGTTTTTCAGGTTCTCATTGTTAAAGAATGGAAAAAAAAATATCCACTTAATAATCAGAAAATGCTACAGAACAAGTTATTTTGAAAGAGTTAGAATACCAAAGAAGACATTCTCCAGGACTCATTCACTCCCCATTTGTCAGTGGTAAGAATCTCATTTGCAAAGCTCATTTAGAATCAACACACTCAATAAATCTAATTCCAATCAGTGTCCTCGAAAATTGTCCCCTACCTAATAAACTACAAATCTTGTCCCAATCAGATTTTGCTATTTGACTATATTTGATTTACAGTTAGGGAACAGAGACAAATAGGGGTTGGACTTTTGGTTGAATTAATATAGGCAGCTCCCTGATGAGGAAGCCCCTAACATATCAAATTAATGGTTATAATCAGGTCAGCCTGTTGAAAAATTTAAAAATGACATAGAAGAAAGGAAGAATTACTGCAGGACTGGAGAGAGATAAATGTCCCATCAGTCAAATATTCTTCAAATAAGAAGCTAGGAACCTTTACTGGGATTCCAAGCAAAAATCTAGAATGTATTAATAAATAAGATTCAAAAATATCAACTGTTTAAGTACAAGATGGTTTGATATCAGTTTCTGAATAGAGATATGTGAATGGATGTATATGTTTATTTTTTTGAGTATGTGAGTGAGTGTTTGTGGACAATAAAACTTAATATAAGTCAACTTGGTGGTGTAGAAGCAAAAAAAAAAAAATTGAGGAATTGAATCCACAATAGTGGAGGGAATAGCCCTTCTCTATTTCACCCTAGTTCAATAATTCTCTCCATTCTAACCAAAGGAGATTATCAAATCTTCCCCAATTTTGCCATTCCTGCCTTTTAACAGTCTGAGGACAGTGACATGTTGCCTCAACAATTCCCTCACCTCCCAACCCTTCAACTGAGACAAGAACTACAGTAATAATGATGATAATAATTCTGCCTCTAGGACAATGACTGAAATCATCCTCAGGTCTTTGAAGATAGTGGGCTGAGGATGCACTGATTTTGCAGACTGCAAAGGTAGAAAGCTGGGGGAAGAATAAGGAGACCCTTCCTCCAAGAAAAGGAACTCCTTCAATAACATTTATTCACTGATATAGAGAATTTTCCCCATTATTGTCTATCAGGGCAATTGATCCTTTACTCACCAAAACTAAAGGCCTCTAGCACAAGAGAGAAGACATCATGGGGGGGGGGAATTTATCAATTCATAGGGCAAGAATAAGAGGTCAGATAAATTTCAATGGGATATTCTCTCAATAAACTGGCCCCTGGTGAAGAGAAGGATTTGAGAAGAATAAAAATGGTTAAAGTCCTCCCCTGGCCTCTGTTAGGCAGCTTGCAGTCAGTCCCACAGGGTTGTTCTTCCTTCAGATTTAACTTTATGCTTTTAATTCTCAGGAGACTCTGAAGAGAGGAAATTTATGGGGACTCACCATAATGTTTGTAGCTGACAATTCTTTTGTCCCAAGGTCTCCTGTGGCAGCTTCATGTCATCAGTTTCAAATGAACTAATATCTAAATGCAGACTTTTCAAAGTGGGAATAGAGAAAAGATACTGAAAACTTGAATAAGTTCCCACTTGAGTTTCCAGGCTGTAGGAGACATATAACCACAGGTTAAATGAATCATTTCTTTGTCCAGTATTTACTTCTTTCTTCACTCTCTTGAAAGGAAAACAGAATTACCATTCCTTTATAGTCACTATCCTATGACATCCCCATTCCATCCTAAATAATTCAATGTCCTTAAAAACTGGTCTTTCCTAATGTTTTTTTAAAGAAAGATTTTAATTCTTTTGAGCTTTACAATTTTTCCACAATATTGCTTCCCTCCCCCCACTCCCCACTGAAGGTAGTCTGTTACTTTACATTGTTACCATGATATACATTGAACTAAATTAAGTGAGATGTGAGAGAGAAATCATATCCTTAAGGAAGAAAAATAATGTATAAGAAATAGCAAAATTACATAATGAGATGGTTTTTTTTTTTCCCTGAAATTGAAGGTAATAGTCTTTGGCTTTTGTTCAAAGTCCACACTTCTTTTGAAACAGATGGGCATCCTCCATTGCAGATACCCCCAAATTGTCCCTGATGGTTGCACTAATGAAATGAGCAAGTCCATCAAAGTTGATCATCACCCCTATGTTGCTGTTAGGGTGTACAATGTTTTTCTGGTTCTGTTCATCCTGCTTAGCATCAGGTCATGCAAATACTTACAGGCTTCCCTGAATTCCCATCCCTCCTGGTTTGTAACAGAACAATAGTGTTATGTGACATAATATACCACAACTTGTTAAGCCATTCCCCAATTGAAGGACATTCACTTAATTTCCAATTCTTTGCCACCACAAACAGGGCTGCTGTGAATATTTTTGTACAAGTGATGTTTTTACCCTGTTTCATAATCTCTTCAGGGTATAGACCCTGAAGTGATATTGCTGGATCAAAGGGTATGCATATTTTTGTTGCCCTTTAGGTGTAATTCCAAATTCCTCTCCAGAAAGGCTGGATGAGTTCACTGCTCCACCAACAATGCATTAGTGTCCCAGATTTCCCACATCCCTTCTAACATTGATCATTGTCCTTCCTGATCATATCGGTAAGTATGAAGGGTGTGAGGAGGTACCTCAAGAGATGCTTTAATTTGTATTTCTCTAATACGTAGTGATTCAGAGCAATTTTTCATATGAATATGGATTGCTTTGATTTCAACTGTAAATTTTTACTAATCCTTTAATCATTTGAAAATTTAACCCAGTTTTCTGTATATTTTAGAATTAAGTCCTCTGTCAGAAATACTAGTTGTAAAAAATTGTTTCCCAATTTACTACATTTCTTTTGACCTTGGTTACAGTGGTTTTGTCTGTGCAAAAACTTTTTTTAATGTAATGGAATCAAAATTATCTAGTTTGTTTTTAATAATGGTCTTCATCTCTTCCTTGGTCATAAACTGCTTCCATTTCCATAGATCTGACAAGTAAACTACGCCTTGATCTTCTAGTTTGCTTGTAATATTGTGCTTTTTACGTCTAAATCCCGTATCCATTTTGATCTTATCTTGGTATAGGGTGTGAGATGTGGTATAATTTAAGTTTCTTACATACTAACTTCAAATTTTTCCCAACAGTTTTGATGAAAAAGAGGGAGTTTTTATTTCAATAGCTGGACTCTTTGGGTTTATCAAACAGCAGATTACTATAATCACTTCCTGCTATTGTACCTAGTCTATTCCACTGATTCCTCACTCTATTTCTTAGCCAATACCAGACAGTTTTGATGACTGATGCTTTATAATGTAATTTTAGATCCAGTAAGATTAAGTCATCTTCTTTTGCACTGTTTTTCATTGAATCCCTGCAAAGACTTGACTTTTTATTTCTCCACTTGAATTTACTTATGACCTTTTCTAACTCATTAAAGTAATTTTTTTGGAATTTTGATTGGTAGGGAACTAAACAGGTCATTTAGTTTTGGTAGAATTGTCAGAGTATTGCATCTTATATCATATCATAATAGCCTTCTGAATAATATTTATTTATAACATTTGTATCTATGTTTTGGTTTAGGTCTTGGGTTGCTTTCTCTGTTTTATTTCCTCCCTAGTTTAGTCATCATGACTCATTTACATAACAGAAAGATATGAGAATATTGCCTTTATTTATAATTGAAAATGTGTTATGTATTACTAAAATTACTTGTTCTTGGAAAGAATCAACTGCCTGAAGCAGGGGAATAGTTTAGGTGGAGATGGGTGACCAGTGTAGCCCTGGAACAAAGCAAAATGAGGCCAAAGCTGGCCTATCAAAGTCAAGGAGCATTCCAGGGGTAGAAGCGAATTTTCTGGAGGTTTGGGGAACAATGGAATAGAAGTGAATTATGTGGTTAATATTTTGTTTTGTATTTTATTGATCTTTATTCTCTCTTATCAAAGACATTTTGCATACTCAATTATGAAAGGTACCTGATCTTGTTTTCATCTAATTTCTTATATATGAGAATTTATATTTAGTTCACTTGATCCATTTTGGATTTACTAGGTTATATGGTATAAGAATCAAAACCAAATTTCCACCAAGTTGCTTGGTAGTTTTCACGCCTGAACATTCCCCCAAAAAGGAATCCCTCTAATCTGTAAATTATATTCTTGGGTTCATTCAAAAGCTAGATACTGTATTCATTAGTTTCAGTTTATTCTTCATCTTGTCTCTTTTCCTTATTTACTCTTCTGTTTAAACCACTACCAAATAAATTAGATGTCTACTGCTAAATAATATGTTCTTCATGCTTTTTTTCTATTATTTCCCTGGAGACTGGAACCTTTGATATTCCATATAAATTCTTATTATTTCATCTGATTCTGTAAAGAAACTTCTGATTCTATTTTATAGAATTCTATAAAAATTCTAAAACAATTCTATAAAATTCTATAAAAAATTTCCTTCAAACTTGATTGGCATAACACTAAAACTTATAATTGAAAGTTTGTCATTTTTATCTTTGTCCAATACTTTCCCCCTTATATTTCTGTAAAGACCTGTATTTACAGAAATTTTCTATGTACCTTATTGGTTAACTCCCAGATGTTTTCTGATTTTTTTTATTTTGAATGGATTTTAATCAGTAACTAAGAAATTACTAAATTCTAGGCAATGTTCTAAATACTAGGACCACAAAAAATGAAATAGCCCCTGCCCTAAAGGTCTTAGAGATTATATTCTATTTATACTCATGTAAATGACTGATAAATAGGAAATAAGGTCACCAAGGACAGAGTTTCATGCTTGCCATTTGAACACAGTTCCTGGTATTTGTGGACTGATCAAAATTTCATTCATAATGAAATTCATAACGAAAAGTTTAAATATGTTTGTGGGTGTTTAGATATCTGTATATAGAGAGAATGATATAGATAAACATAAGAGAAAATGTCCTCACTTATGTATATAATAGGGTGAAACAATTTAGATTGACTCCAAGTCCAGTGACCTATTCGTACTAATTGAATCTGAGATGCCTAAGGGATATCTAGCCTGAAATGTTCAAGGACTAATTGGTGATACAGGGAAGACATCAAGAGGAAAAACCAAAGATTTCTTCCTAGTTTTTATTGGTAATTTATAGAATTCCATACTTTGTTCATTAAGAGTAGGTGTATAAATATTGGTCCTGCTATCTTGTTGCAGTACAAAGTGCAATGGATATCCAGTCAGATGTCAGTGAGCCTTTTTTTTTCCTTCTGTTAAATGAGAGGGTTGTATTCAATGATCTCCAGTGTCCTTTCCAGCTCTAAATCTATAATTTTATTAGCAATTTGTTTCTTCATAGACTCTGAGATTTTGTTAGTGTACTATCATGTTATCTATAAATAATGATAATTCTTTTTTTGCTGATGTTTAACTTTCATTTCATTCTTTTCTTATTATTTAACAAGTAATTCTAGAACAATATTAAATAACACTGATAAGAAAAAATAAGTCCCTTATCCCTCTTAATACACCCCATTTCATAATCCTATTTCCACTCATTTAGATTCTAAACAATTCCTCAATTTTCCCTTAAAACCATATTTTTCTCATCTTCCTAAGATCTTTCCCTGACTTTCCCCTCTCCCTCATAAAGTCAGCCAAGTTACAAAATCAGTTAAGACTTACCTCAGTTTTTCCAGTTTACAATTTACTTTTGTTAGTTCCGCACAAATGTTTTCCAATGAATGGCATGAATAGCCTAGATACATAAAGAGTTCTTTCAGGTTTGGATTCTTGTTGAACACAGAGAAGAGATCTTGCCAAACACCATCAGATAAATCAACATCACAAGTACTAGAGAGAGAAAGGAGATGAGAACTTAACTATGGGTATCAATGGAATTCAAGTTACCTTCCAGTATTAATGTGTGGGTTTATTTATCTGTCCACAAAAAGGCAAAGGTCCTACAGCAAATTATAGTAGATCTCAGAGAGAGACTAGATCAGGTGAGAGTAGATGCTTGGGTCTCTGATGGCCAGAACATCTGAAACAAAGCCTAATACTAGCCACTCCCAGCTCTACTGAGTCTTAAACCATCCCCTCCTCCCAGCCCTTTTTTGTACTATCAATATGAGCCCAAGCTCCATTGGGTCAGTGACAAAACTGAAACAAAAATCTGGATCAGTCAGCATGAGTAGAGAGGAAGGAAATATGAAAGAAATCTAAAATATCTGACATGATTAGAGGCCCAAAAGTTATAAAGATAGACTCAGTCTTTGACAGAAAGAGGAGGTTTTTACTGAAGCCAGCAGTTGGGAAATTTGTAATGCAAACTTGCTTTCTGGAAAAGAGGATGGACACCAACTTCAGGAGGGTCCCAGCAGAGAAGAAATATCCATAACCTTCCCTGACTTAACCAAGATAAAGGGGTAAGATGTTTTTCTGTTCTTCCCCAAACAATGCTCAGGTTTCATTTATTGACTTCCCCTTCTAAGAGACCTCCAATTTTTATTTTTTTCTGATTCTGGGGCTGTTGGCCACCCTAGGTCTCCCACTTTTCTGGGTAAGTCCCTTGGAGAAGGCCCAAGGGATTTTAAGAACAGAGGAGAGTCATACATGAGGAGTCCAAGGACACTAAAAGGACAGAACTCAGTCTTCTTATGAGCCTTATCCTTGGTACCTCCAGAATCAGCCTAATGCTGATGAAGAAAATCTGCCATCAAAGATCAGAGACTGATAGGTGAATAAGAGGGGGAAAAACCCAGATCTTTAGAAGAAACCCCAGAACTCTTGGCACAAGGGCCATTGAGCAGCCTCTAAGGGAGCTGCCAGCACCAGGGTCCTAAGGACAACTTCATTTAAACAAAAGAGAGCTTAAGCTGCATCTGCAGGATAACTCACTATAAGGTTCATTCTAGAATGAAAAGGACCTTCTCTTCACCCATTATATATGTTCAAGAGACTTCAACTTGTGAAGATTGGAAGAAATGACCCTCAGTGAGCATTAACCCATTCCCTCCACCTCCAGAGTAGGCTTTGGTGTCAGGACTCTGCCTGACGGGGCTGAACATGAATTCTGTCATGAATGAACATGAGACACTTTATCCTTTATGAGTCCTGGAACACTGGTGCAACGGAGAATATCTCAGAACCCAGTCCAGGACATGAAGAGCAGTCATCTATCACGAACAGCCATGGGATGAGGCCTGATCTCACTTCCTCCCCTTCTTCCTGCTTTGTCCCCTCACCTAGAGTCATCATTAAGGATTACAAACAGATACCTGGTGCAAGAATAACATTTACAATAACATAGTCTAACAATCACTGCCCATGAACTCTAAAAAGAGAGGGAGCTTTTCTAACATACCCAGGGACCAGGTTTTATTTCCTGAACAAAGCAGAAGTTGCTGAATACAGACCTGGAATCTTCCTTGCCTTCAGTCTAGTCCCTGTCCTCCTCCCCACTCTGCCAAACCTCATTTACCTGGACAGAATACCCTTCAATTAATCTCAGTTGGATATGGAAATTCTGTGCTCAGGATTTATAATTTTATCTTCCTGTCATAGATAAGAATATATTATCATCTATGCAGAGATCTCTTCACTGCCAAACACAACTTTAATAACACTAATTAAATCTGAAATATTAGTGGGGTTAACACATAAATGTCTGAGAAGAGCACCACCTCAGTCTTCCACAAAGGTACAAGAAAAGGCAAGGTGCAGTTGTGTCTGGTGTTTGGATCTGCCCCAAAACTCTATGCTCCCAGAAAAAATCCAGGGTGATGGATAATCTGGGCTGGTCCCATGTCCAAACCAGAAAAGACAACACTGGGTGTCCTCATAAGAAAAATCCATAGTTCAGTTTGTCTACAAAGAGTTTAGAAAATGGTTCAAGACAGAAGAAATGAAGATACTCACAAGAAAATTCTCCAGGCTCTAGGACAGTGCTGAATACAGAAAACTGCAGTCAGAGCTTCATAGTGATTGTAAACTTCTACTTTGATTTCATGGACATTGTCTAGTGCCTGGGCTGCAAACTCAGCATCTTGGGTTTCATATAAAAAAGAATACCATAGTGGTATTCGAATTTTGGAATGCCGGGGTCATTCATAAACTCTCTGATTTTCTCCCTTCGTCCACTGCAGTAGCTGTGACTTGATTTCTGGTGACATTTTACATCTGAACTTCCTCTCCAACTCAATTGCTCTCTCTGCATTTAAGAAGCCAAACAGGAAGCGCACCACCAGTTCCACAAAGCTGGTATCATTTCCAGTATATTCTTCTAGAAGTTTTTTGACATCAGGAATGGAGGAGTTAGGCCTCCTCATCCCTTCTTTGTCTGTGCTCATCACATAGAACAGGGCAGCAAAAAACTCTTGGAAACTCAAGTGAATGAAGCTGTAGCAGTTTTCACAGTCACTGTCTTTCTGAAAAATGTTTAAGTTTAAGAAGGCAGAGACGTCTGCTGCCTCTAAGTCATGTCTCCTCAGGTCCTCCTCCTCAAACAGCAGTTTCCTCTCCCAGATCCCCTCAGCAGCCAATTGACAAAGATTCCTCAGGTGCCCAGGTACCAAGTTCTTATCATCATGTATGACTGAACTGATATAACACATGTATAGGGCAGTGGTAGTTTTCAAAGCCAGCATGGGATCTTGTCCTCTCTGAATTTGCTGTTTCAGGCAAGTGCAGACAGTCCAGTTCATCAGGGGAACAGAGCACAGGGTGAACAGTGTAGCATTATCTGCTACTAAACTAAAGGCTTTTTCAGCTAAATCATCATTCCCGAAAAATTTGCGAAAATACTCTTCCCTCTGCTCTACAGCAAAGCCCAGGATCTCTATGTGACGCGGATTCTCTAACAAAGGACTAAATTTCCCCAGAGCAGTGAGTCTAGTAGTGAGCAGCAAGGAGGCTTTAGGGAGCAAGGTTTTCCTTAGTAAACTGCTCAGCAGGAGGGACACTGGCCTCTGCTGCTTCCAATCTTTGCACAGATCATAACTATGCTCATTACAAGGAAATTTCAGTTCATCTAAACCATCAATGATGAACAGGAGTCTCTCTGGTTGGGACATGATCTCTGTCATGGGAGCCTGTGGACCAGGCCATTCTTTCAAAATTAAATTAGCAAAACTGATTTTTCTCTCTCCTAATGAGTTCAGTTCTCTGCAACAGAGATAGAAAACATAGTTAAATCTTTCCTGGTAGAGTTTTTCTTTGGCCCAGTCTAACATCACTTTGATGGCCAGGGTGGTCTTCCCAATTCCAGCAGGCCCCTGTAGTACAACAGTGCGGGGTGGGGCTCCTGTTCTCTGATCAGGATCAAATAAAGCCCATACCTCTATAAGCTGTCCTCGCTTTTCTATGACCTGAGAATGTTCCCATCCTTGAGCTAGGAGCTCATGTTGTTTCTCTTCTTTGATACGGAACTCTCGAAGCAGTAGCAGCTGTGCGAATCGTTGGTGAAAGAGTTCATGCTCCCCAGGACGAGAGTTCTTTTCACTCACGAACTGGAATTTCTCTCTCATTCGTTCTTGGTACTTGTTTCTTTCATCTAAAATCATAATAAACACAATCCAGAGATGTTCAGGATTAAATCTGTGGGGACATCTTTGGGAAAAGTTCCTGAGAAAATAGTTTGGACATCTCATTCCCAAAGTCCACCTAGAGGTGGATGTGCTGCCCCTGGCTCTGCCCTCATCTCACATCTGCTGGTATCCAAAGTAGACCCCCAAACCTGCCTGTACCTCTGCTTAAGTGATGTTTTTGAAACACAATGCTGACAATAACAGTCCTGACCAGGAGTCTTCAATTTCTGTCTGCTTCATACAACAAAGTCTAAACATCCCATAATTCAAGTCCTTCTTATTCATCCATCCTTATTTCCTCCCTGTTTCTCCATATAGACTGTGAGCTTCCTACCCTCAACTGTCTAGTTAATATTGTTATATAAGTCAAAATTCACCTCCATAAATACTTATTAAGTGCCTCCAATATAGCAGATGATCTGCTAAGAGCTGGAGATATGAAAAAAGGCAAAAGAGTCCCTATCCTCAAGAAGCTAATAAAGTTAAGGAAGGAAATGACATGTAATCAATTTTATGTGCAAACAAGGTATAGACCGAATAAACTGAAGATAATCTCAGCAGGAAAGTACTTAACAAAATTTTCATACAGAAGGTGAGATTCTAGTTGTGACTTTAAGGAAGTTAGGAAACCTTGAGGTAAGAAGGGGGAGAGAATTCTGTCACTCTGTCAGTGACAGAGCAGGCATTAAGTGGAATGTCTTGTCCTCACCACAAAATATCTCTTCTCCTCTATCAAAATCTTGACAGGTCATCAAGACTCAAGACCAGTCCCAGAACCTTGTGAGGTTTTCTTCTGATTATTGTAGCTACACAGGATTTCTCATATCCTACAGACTTCCTTTTGGTTATACCCATCTTGATTTCTTCACTGACAACTCCATATTAGTATATTATTCTTTTGTGACAAGGACCCTGTGCCAAAATCACAGAATGATCTCATTTAGAGATTATTAAATCAAGGCTTAGCTTAGGGTAGATGTTTTATTTCAAAGAACACTCATGTTCTAGGCTGTACAAAATATTTAGGATGTACAAAAGTATTATAGGAAGTTTCTGTATACCCAACAAGAGCTTGTCCAGTCTCTTCATAACGACCACCAGTGACAGGAACTCACCACATCAGGATGCTACAAAGTAGTGTTCTTTGAAATAAAACATCTAGGTGGGAGTGCTGCCTTGTATTGAGCTGAAACCTGCATTTGTGGAACTTCTACCCCTTGGCCCAAGTTCTGCCTTCATTTCTCTATAGTCTACACTCTGATTTTACTCCACCATGTCTCAAGATCCAGTGTCCTGGGCATTCGCCATTCAAGGAATCAGCACAATGGAAGCACACTCCACTCCCAAGTTCTTTTCCTCAGATAAGATGACTCCTTCATTTGTGAAGGGCCTTTAAGTTAGCCACTTCTTCATTTTCCTCTAGGCTGCATCAGAACCTTCTCTAACAGACCCCCAAGGTGAATATCTTCCCTAAACTATTTAGGCTAGAATTTGTTCTCAT
The DNA here is from genome assembly GCF_037893015.1 of Macrotis lagotis. Taxonomy (NCBI): domain Eukaryota; kingdom Metazoa; phylum Chordata; class Mammalia; order Peramelemorphia; family Peramelidae; genus Macrotis; species Macrotis lagotis. Next base: position 836,972,918 of record NC_133658.1, on the reverse strand, counting down.
TAAGTTAATGCCATTATTCTATGAACATGAAGAAAGACCTGTATTATTACTTAGATCACTAGTTTCTCTGAGGGCTTCTCTACATGGAGATTCCAGGTACTCAGCCACCACTGGGTCCCTACTTATCCAGACCCCATGCAACTTCATTTATTTATTCATTCACTATCTATAGGATTTTCTCCCTATGGTATTTCTTATTGTTTGCACTATGCCATATATACTACTGAAATAGTATTTTAGGGGCTAAGTGTAGAATGAACGTTAAAGTGAAAATAATGTTTTGAGTGGAAGTGTTTAAAGTGGAAGAATGAAAGACTATTGCATAGAATTCTATAATATTTAAGAGAGCAAAACCAATCACTGTATTTCCCCATGTATAAGACACACCCTTTTTCCAAAAATTTGGGGCCAAAAAATTGCAGCATCTTATCCAGTGGTTGTAGAGTTTTTTAACTTGCATTTCCCACTTTTTAGTGCTTGTTGTCTTTGTGCTCATTGCTTTGCATTTGGTACCACTATATTAGGTTACGTTTTGACATGATCTGCCCAGAAATGGCTCAGAAGAAGTTCTGTAACAATGCTGAATTCAAGTTCAAAATTATCCATTTTGCAAAAGTGAATGGAAATCATGCTGATGAATATAAGGTTGGTCCTCCTCCAACTGAGAAAATAATCTTAGCCTGGTTATGGGAACAAGAAACCCTACTGAAAATACCAGGGCAGAAGAAGACAATGAGAGACAAGTCAGCAAAATGGCCTGAATTAGAGAGAAAATTGAAGAGATGGATTAAAGAACAAAAGGCCAATTAGAATTCCCATGTCCATAAAGATGGTTCAGCAGGAGGCAAGAAGAAATACTAATGAAAAAGTAGTCACTGATTTCTAAGGTGGAGCCAATTGGTCCTTCAGGTTCGTGAAATGGAATGGACAAATCATGCATCCATGCAACAGACTTGTTCAAGAAGTGCTTGTTATCAACTATAGACCAGAGCACAGGCAGGAGAGCAGTCAGAGCCTCTCCTAAGACAGTGATTCATCATCAAACACAGATGACGACAAGCTAATGGATGGGTGTTTTGACAATGATGAGGAGTTGTATGAATTTTACGATGAATAGAATAAGTTCAATAACTTTATGGAATACATTTTGTTTCAAATTTCAGGTCCCAAAGTTAAAGTGCATCTTATTCATGGGGAAACACATTTTATACATTGAAAAGTCTTGGTGACAATGGATAATATTATTCAAATATCTAATTATTTCTGTATTATGTGGTCTTGAATTGCCAGTGATAGAGAATAACAATGGTAAATCTTAATATGGAGATCTGTCAACAGATAGAACAAAACTCTGATGACAAACAGTAATAAGATAAATAATGTTTCATGAGAACCAAAGTTATCTAGGGGAGAATGAGCTTGGTGTAATAGGTGCAATGGGATCAGGACAGAAACCAAGGGATATGTCTTTGTGAGAATGTCTAGGATACCCTTGTCACATGAATGAAATTTCACTGTTAACTAGAATCAAAGATGGGCTTCTAAGTTACCAGTCAAGGGAGCGGTCCAGCATTTGAGCACAGACCTCAATACTGATATACAACAGATACTGAGTGATAAGTGGCAGTTGAATTCTCTTTATCAAGGACATAACCAAAGCATCCAGCAGATCTCTCTAGGGGGCAATCAGATAAAGAATGGTTTTTTCCTACATTGGCCCTCTTGGTATATGTGTGTGTGTGTATGTGTATATATATATATATATATATATATATATATATATATATATATATGTATATATATACATATATATGTATATATATGTATGTATATATGAATGTATATGTGTGCCTTCATTGGATGAAGATAGGCTTGAGTATATGCATGTTATGCCTGCTGCTATAATGACATTTTTCTTAGTTCTAATTTTATTTGATTTCCCTGAAGATTTTAGCAATTTTGAAACATGACTTTCTCTTGGTTTTTCCTTCTGCTCCTCAGATTGCTTCCACTCTAATGGATAAGTATCCTTCTGCCTCTGATTGAATGGGTTTGAATGGGTTTGTGCCCTCAGACTCTCCCACATGCCTTCTCTCTAGGTACTCTCAACATCTCATGGGTATTTAATAACCTTTATTTTGATTTCTCATATGTATCTATTTTTCTCATATCTAAATACATCTATATATCTATATTGGGAAATCAAATATATAAATTGCAGGGCTTATGGAAAGATGGAAATTGATGCATGTGTTCCATATGGGATCGACTGATTTTGTCTCCAGTGTATCTCAGCTTTTTGCATGGAAGAACTCTTCTTTCAGGTAATGCAGGGGGATGCACTCTGCCTTCTCCTGGAAGAGGCTTGGTGGCTTCTTCCCTCCAGGAGGTTAAGGTATTGGTCTATTAGCTAAAGTCTCTATTATCAAATTACTTTGAATGAGAATCAAGGCACAGTTGAACTTGAAGCCTAAATTCTGTCTAGCTACTCAGCATCTTCTCCAGTGCCCTGCCCTCCCCAACTTCCCAGAGAAGTTTCAGAACCAGATTTCATTACAATAGCTTGTAGGTCAGAGGAAATACTGACGTAAACTGATCCTAAACAGACTGACAACATTTTTGCACCATAGAAAAAGAGATGCTGTATATTCATATTCTTGTTGATATTTTTTGCATTTACTGTTTCACTGGATGTGCTTTCAGTTTTGTTCAGTTTTCTGTTTTGGTTGTCTTTTGGAGGGGGTAACACAATAAAAGGTGAAAAATAGACAAAAGTAATAGAAAAGAAAGGAACACTAGAAAGGCAGAACTGGACATGGAGTTAGTACAGAGCTGGGTCAACCCTGCCTTTAGTCTGGCTCTCTATCTAATGTCCCAACTAGATGCTGTATTAGGTGATCAAATGTTATTAGAAACCAGAAAGAGAACTGGAGGTTGAAGACTAGTTAATTGGAACTAGGCCACTCACCAAGGTGCCCCTGAGACAAGGCACCAATTAGGAGGAGATATGGCAGAGAATAGTCCTAGATCTATCCAGAACACCTCCTGAAGGTGAAGGCAAATCATAGCATTGTTAATGCTAACTACCCCTCAATACATGTGCCTTGATCAAATATCTCCCCATGTATAAATATCTCATATGCAATTTTTAGGCATCTCTGCCCTTCTGACTGAGAGTATATATTTATAGAAGATTGAGCTCCTCTACTTTAGTACTGTTAAACTTAGATAGAAATGGAGGTTTCTAATATTTACATAAAGATCTCTATGATTTAATTTTAAAACATAGTATTTTCTATATTTTATTATATTTTAATTGATTTGCCTAACTATTTCCCAATATCATTTTAATCTGTTTCAAGCTCTACTCAGAAGTGGGTTGCATGCAGCCTGAAGGCCATATTTTTGACACATCTATTCTACATTATTTCTTTGAATGACTTTAATTTGAAATAAGTGTATAATTCTGATTAGTAAAATTAAACACAGTAATAATGGAGGAGTCAAGATCTATAATGTGCAAAACAATATGAACCAAAAAAAATACATAGATCCTGGAAGGACTTTCTGGGAGACCGTTTCTGAACATGTATATATGAATGTAAATGTACATTTTCATGTATGTCAGCATTTATGTATATATGTGTGTATATAATGGATGTCTATGCTTAAGGATAAATATATCTATAAGAAAATTTGTTAATAAGTCAATATACCATTATTGGGAGTCTAGTATATAGGTCAGACATTATTAATGAATATTAACTAAAGCACTAAAGACACAAAACTAGGTTAAAAACAGTCCTTTCCCTCACAGAACTAATAGCATAGTAGGGGAAATTAGCAAACCAATATATACAAATAAGATATATACAAGCTAAATAGAAAATAATTAAAAGATAGAAGGCATTAGCAATAAAAGATATTAGGAAAACTTTAGTTCAAAGGATAGTATTTTAGTTAGGACTTAAAGGAAGCCAGGAAAAATAGAAGCTGATGATGAGGGAAGGGTAATCCTGGCATGGGGTCAGCCAGAGAAAATGCCAAGAGACTAGAGGAGTCTTATACATGGAGAAAGCCAGTCAGTGTCACTAGATCAAAGACCACTCTCATAGGAAGTATATTATCTGCTATAACTTCCAAGACTCTAATACACTGAATGGTTGAAAAAGTGTCCCAGATTCCTGAATCTCCTTCCCTTCAAGAGACAATCTGAAGTCCAAGATGACAGATGGAAAAAAAAAATGAACAGAGTCCAGATTTGCACATTAAAAGTGGTTACTGATCTGAATAGGATGAAAGAACTGGTGTAGAAACTGATCCAAGAACCTGTGGAGAAGGAAAGGGGGAAGAGGGAGGGAGGGAGGGAGGGAGGGAGAGAGACAGAGAGAGAGAGAGAGAGAGAGAGAGAGAGAGAGAGAGAGAGAGAGAGAGAGAGAAAACAATCTGATACACTTATAGATTATATTATTGGGGTTGTTTGCTCTTCATTCTTTTTGGGGGGATTTTTTTAAGGCAATGGGGCTAAGTGACTTGCTCAAGGTCACATAGCTAAGTAAATATTAAGTGTCTAAGACCAGATTTGAACTCAGGTCCTATCTCCTTCCACCCTTCATTCTTGAAATGCATCATGATATCAGGCATGTAAAGCTATGATATGAAAGTGAATTGAATTTGAGTGAGGGAGGGCTGTACAAAGTTTTCAGGTACACTTTCTCCTCTGAAGCCAACCGGAGTCCAGTAGCCATATATGCATCAGGATGACAGGAGATGACTCTGGATGCCAACGGAGACCTTGGTCTTTTTATGCTAAAGTCTTTAACAGGTCTCAGTTTAACTGGAGCAGTGATTAAGGCTAGGTAAGAAAAAAATCAATCTGGAAGGGGAAGCCCTTCAGGATTTCTTACAAAAAAAAGAAATAATTGCTATTTACATTCACTCTAAACCATCAGTCCAAATAATGAACAAGTTGGACTTGGGCTGGGATGTATTTTTAGTCAATCAAAGGGGGCAAAAGTGATTTGGTTTTAAGGTATGATCCTTAAGAAAGAAATTTATTCCCTAAACTTACACTATCTGGAGAGGGAGAGAGGGAGGGAGGGAGGGAGGGAGGAAGGAAGGAAGGAAGGAAGGAAGGAAGGAAGGAAGGAACTGCATTGCCCAACCGGAACTGCTATAATTTATTGTTAATAATAGTTATTGTGATATGAGATTATAATATATAATTATATCATATGATAATGAATCAGAGGAACTGGGAATAGAGAAATGCTATAATCTTTTTGTGTTGGAAACTTTGCAGTACCAAGGGGGCAAGGGGGTGGTGTTCACCATTTTCTGAGCCACCTTGGGCTTAACAGTAAGGTAGCTTGGTGACCCCCTTTGGGGCAGAAGCATTCTTGGTCTGCTCATACTCAGTGAATGCTGTCTTACATCAGGCACTAGTTATTCCTTGAGGATCATTCCTGGAGCATGTGTATTGGAAAATACCTGAAGCCAGATTCTTAACCACACCCCAAGACCACTTTTGACCCACCCACCAAGGAAATATATTTGAGCAAGGTTCTGCCTAGCCTTGCTTTCTTTTTTCCTACTGACTCAGCCTAGCAGCTATTGCTCCAGCTTCTTCTCTCTTCTCCTCTCATCTCTAAGTTGGATCTATGTGCTCCCCTTCATCCTGTTGGATGAATATGGCCCCAGCTGTATGTTGATCTAAAATGTATGTTGATCTCTTTAAAATTAATAACCCCTTTGCTATTCTCTCAAACATCTCCTTTTGTATAACTTTATTACAAGCTACAACTTATAACTATCCCTTTAAGATGACTAGCCCCTTTGCTGTTCTCCCCAGTCATCTTTTACCTGTTAAAGTACCTAAATTTGATTCTCAGTGACTACTTTCCTTCATTTGGAACCCATGGTGTCTCACCTTCACTGAGGTTTTCTTAACCAAAACTTCTGCTAATCTGTATGTCCTTAAAAAATTCACTAACTAGCTGCTTCTCTACAGGAGCTAACTTTTGTATTAGTTTGTGGAATTTTGGTAGTAACTTATAAATTGTTTGTGTAACCTATGAATTAAAGTCTAAGACTTTTTTACCTCTCTGAGCTAGAGAAGGTTGGGTTCTTTACAAAACAAACCCACATAACAACTTAAGTCCCCTTTCTTGGAAGTCCATTTTCTCCCATCTTCAAAAATAATAATCTTTCAATCCCTGGGAACACAGTACACCCTGAATGTAGGTCCACATAATTTTTGAAAAAAAATCAAGCTGAATGCTCTTTATTGAGAAAAATGTATTTAACATTTCCTTGGTATGACTCAGCTTATTCCTTCCTTCTGTATCCTGGACTTATACTCTGAAGCTAATCATTGAGGCAGATTTCAAGTTCTTCTTACATGGAATTTTGTCTGCAAAATTGGTAACGGACTTTAAATTTCTTCTTATTGACCTTCAATGCCTGTTTCCTGAATGTTGTCATTTACTGATCCATGATCCTAGGTATAGTGAACCAGCTCAGATATATCTCTTCAATTGCCACTCTATACCTTCATTCCACTGATCCATGTGGTCCTGGGCTGACCATACTTTCATTAGTGTGTCAACATATTCCCCTTTCTTCCCTCTGACTTACTGTTGTTCCTTTCTTGGATACTCCGGATTGAGCTGAATGTATCTGAAAAAAAATGGAGATAAGGAGACTATTACAATGGGATCTTGGGAATCATTCCCATAAGAGCCCTGGAAAAGGTCTTGGATAAGAGAAAAGACTCATCCTAGTATCAAACTCCCACCCACCTCAAGAGGATGAACTTTCCTGTATGTCTTAGAAAACAGAACTGAATTCTCCAAGTCTATATGCTAGGATAGGAGATAGACTAGATATCAGAGAAGAGTTGTGCTGCCTAGGGTATGGCCAATGATTAATTAGTTAACAACCATTGGTTACCATATGTCTAAAACTTTGCTATTGATGAGGATAAAAAGAAGAACAAAAGCAAACATGAAAAATCTAAACAGTCCCTTACCCTCAAAGAGCTCACATTCTAATGGAGAATATAAGAAAGGAATTCTGACAGTGGGCATTCATGATCACATGCAAGATTCGAGACAGTATCTCCAAATTGGTTTCAGAGAAGAATCTCTTCAAGCCTTTTTAGGATCAGCCTTAGATTTATATTACCCTTTGACTCATATGAACAAAGTCATTCTCTTCCCCATCTTAAATAGTCACTATAATAGATACTTTCTCATTTTGGGAAATTATGGGGAACTTTCACTCTTTTCTCAAGTATGGGAACAACTATTCCAAGATCAGGCCAGAAGGCAAAAATATCAGATAGGAAACACCATGCCCAACTCATCTGCAATCCTGACAGCAATATTTGATATAATGTAGGAGTTACTGAGCCTTGTATCAAGGACCATTTCTAAAAGTCCAAACAATGAACAAGTGAGCCTTGGCCACGGAACTATTGTTGTCCAATCAATTAAAGCCAGAACTATTTGAGATCCCAGGAATAGAAGCAGGAATTGAAAAGGCATGGGGAGGGGGGGATGGAGAATGAAGAAACAATGGAGAGAATTACTAAGAGATATCAGAGAGAAAAGGAAATGAGGCAAAGGAGAGTGAGGAATGAAAGTAAGGAAAATGTGAAACGAGAAGGACACAAAAAGATGAAAATTAGCAAAAGCTAGTCAGAAGTGATGAGAGAGAATTTGAGTTAAATATGGGCAAGTCATTGAACCGGAAAAGAAAGACAGTTAATTTAAAAAGCAAAGGAAACAAAAAAAAGCTAACTGAAGAAAATGAAATCCTAAAAATTAGAATTGACTAGAAACTAATGAGTCTATGAGACACCAAGATTCCACCAAATAAATCAAAAGGCTGAAAACAATTAAAGAAAATGTAAAGTACCTTGTAGGAAAAACAAATGATCTGAAAAATAGATCCAGAGGGATATTCTAAAAAGTATTGGTCTACCTGAAAGATCCGCAAATGTCTTTCAGGAAATTATCATGGAAAAGTGTTCTAATATACTAGATCTAAAAAGACAAATTAGTCTTTAAGGAATACACAGAACACCTCCAGAAAAAGACCTCAGAATAAAAACTCCAAGGACTATAACAGTCAACTTTCAGAATTCTCAATTAAAGGAGAAGATATTGCAACCTACAAGAAGCAATACAAAGGAAGTAAATACAGAATTACAAAGGACCTATCAGCTACAATATTAAAGGAGTGGAGGAAATGGAATATGGTATTTCAGAGGGCATGAAGCTAGCATACTTGGATTATAATCAAGAATTAACTCAGTATATTCTGTTAAGAGGAAAAAAGGACTTGCAATAAAAGACCAGAACTAACTGAAAATTTGATCTTCAAATACAAGATTTGGGGGGCACATAATAAGTAAATAAAAAAGAGAAAAAAACAAATGCTAGTCAAGAACATCAAACTGTACACATCCCTATGGGAAGATAACACTTCTAACTCTTGAGAATTGTATATCTCTTAGGAAAGTTAAAGGATTGAATACAGTTCAAGTTATTATAATTAGAGGATATGGGTAGGGTTAGTTCTTGTCCTTTATCAAATAAGACTAAAATGATGTCACTATATTGGAGACAAATTACAGTGTGTCTGACTGTGGTTGATCAGACCAATATGAGGTCAGAATGCTCTACCACAGGCCGGGCACAAACAATACATTGAGAACATCTGGGGTGTTTACTCTAAATTTACATGTCTCATGTTTCCTCTGAGGTACTTCAATTCTGCCTTACTCATGGAGCACAGCACCCTCTGTGATGAGGCCACACTATGCCAGGTGGTCCTGTGCCAGTCTCTCTCATGGCTAACAATTCTAAAGATCTTAAAAAGGCATTCAGGGTTTCTTGATACTTAGAGGCTATATACATAATTAAATCACAAAGTGACCTTTTTTAAACTAAATATTTTAGTTAAGAAAGGTTGTAATACAATAGGGACAGAGGTGAGAGCATACTTAGAAGGGCTGGGTATAAATAGAATTGGAAGTGATCTTGCATTAATCCATAATTTCATTTAAAAAGTTACAGTACCAGGGTTGGAATGCTAAAGCAACAGAATAAAAGAGTGCACTCAAAACTTTCATTGAGGAGTGTTGGAAGGCTCTATGGCTAGAGTATACAGAGATGGAAAGAGAAAGGTATTTAGGGGGACTGGAAATGAAAAGATCATGAGGTGATTTTACTTTGCTTATTGTTTTGGCTACAATTGGATGGAGTGTGCTTGTGGGGAGGTATAAATAATTTGCCTCTTCATGATGCTTTAGCTCATGAGGATTATGTGTTCATTGTGGGTATGCAAAAAGAGGGGTCAGTATAAGTCAATTATAATTTGATGTGATTTATGACTCTTAAGAAGTATATTTCTAATGAGACAGAAGAAGGTTGGGTACTTAGTGACTATGAGGCAATGTTATTTATCAATCAATCAAGCAATCAATCAATAACCTATAAGGACAGATTAAATGGGTATATTTCAACAAAAGGGTTAAAACAAAATCATAAAAAGCAGTGCTATACTAAAAGATGGCAAGGCATTAAATAACACCAAGTGAAGAGGCACAAAAACCTATGAAAATATTGAGTAAATTCAACTCTCTAAAGATTTGACCCAGAGAAGGGATAACATACTTTCCCAATTGGGTTTAAAAATCTCTCCTACCCTATAGGGAAATAGGAGGGTAAAGGGAAGGGGGGGGGGGGATAAGGGACTGATAAAGGGGAAAGCAAAGGTAAATGGAAAATTTAAATTTAAAAGAAAAGCTAAAGGGGGAAAAAAAGAGCAAAATATTGGTCAGGAAGAAAAGAAAAAGTATAAAGAAGAAAAGAAAGCATGTAGAGAAATACAGAATTAGTAACAGCCCTGGAGTCAGGAATACCTGAGTTCAAATCCAGCCTGAGACACTTAATAATTACCTAGCTGTGTGGCCTTGGGCAAGCCACTTAACCCCATTGCCTTGCAAAAAAAAAAATTGAAAGCAAATAAACCAGTGATTTAATAAAACTAGGAGTTGGGTTTATAGAAAAAAAACAATAAAACAGATAAACCTTTGGTTAATCTGATATTAAAAAAATAGAATACCAAATTACCAGTAACAAAAATGAAAAGGGCAAACTCACCAACAATGAAGAGCAAATTAAGGCAATAATTTGGAGTTATTTTGCCCAAGTGTATGGCAATAAATTTGATAACCTGAGTAAAATGGATGAATATTTACAAAAATCCAAATTACCTAGATCAACAAAAAAGGAAACAAAATACTTAACTAACCCCATTTCAGAAAAAGAAAGGGAAGAATTTCTCAAGAGAATGTCTCCAGGTCTTGATGGATTTTCAAGTAAATTCCAGCAAACATTTAAAGAACAATTAATTCCAACTCTACATAAACTATTTTTAAAAAATGGGAGTTCTGCCAAAATCCTTTTATGACACCAATATGGTGCTGATACCCAGACCAGGAAGAGTCAATACAAAACAAAAAAATTATAGACCAATCTCCCTAATTAAATATTAAATAAAATCTTAAATGTAAAATCTTAAATAAAATTTTAGCAAAGTGATTATATCAAGTTATTATTACTAGGCCACACCATGATCAGGGAGGATTTATATAAGGTAGCAGGGCTAGCTCAATATTAGGAAAACCCTCAACATACTTGAATATATCAATACCAAAATCAACAGAAATCCTATGATTATCTCAATGGATGCTGAAAAAGCCTTTGAGAAAATACAATATCCATCCCTAATAAAAACCACTATAGAGTATAAGAATAAATGAAGATTTCCTTAAAATAAGAAGCAGTATCCTTCTGTAACCACCAACAAACATTTATGTAATGGGGATAAACTAGGAACATTTCCAATAAGATCAGGGATGAAACAAGGATAACTATTAGCTTCATTACTATTCAATATAGTATTAGAAATGTTAGATTTAGCAATAAGAAAAAGAGATTGAAGGAATTAGTATAGGCAATGAAAAAGCAAAACTTTTTCTCTTTGTTGATTATAAGATAGTATACTTAGAGATCCCTAGAAAAGTCAACTAAAAAGTCCTTGAAACAACAAATTCAGCAAAGTAACAGGATATAAAATAAACTCACATAAATCAACAGCATTTCTATATATAAACAACAAAGTCCAAGGGCAAAACATAGGGAAATTCCATTTAAAGTAATTGTAGACATCATAAAATACTTGGGAATCTACCTTCCAAGACAAACCAAGAATGTATGAACGTAATTACAAAGTACTTTTCACACAAATAAAGTAGGATCTAAACAACTGGAAAAATGTCCACTGTTCTTAGTTAGGCCAAGGTAATATAATAACAGTGACAATTCTACCCAAATTAAATTTTTTATTCAGTGTCCTATAGAGCTAGAAAAAATAGTTACAAAATTCATCTGGAGAAAGAAAGTTCCCAGAATATCAAGGGAATTAATGAAAAAATGCAAAGGAAGGGAGCCTAGCTCTACCAGATCAATCTAAAACTATACTATAAAGCCAGTTGCAGTCATCAAAACAGCCTGTTATGGGTTAAAAAATAGAGTAATGGATCAGTGGGTTAGAATAGGTACAAAAGATAATGCAGTAAATAACTACAATAATCTATGTTTGACAAATCCAAAGACATTTACTTCTGGGATAAGAACTTACTATTGGACAAAAACGGCTAAAAAAAAACCTAGAAAATAGTATGGTTAAAAAACTAAGCATAGACCCACATCTCATACCCTATACCAAAATATGGACAAAATCGGTCCATGATTTGGACATAAAAGGTGATACCAAAAGCCCAATTAACAGATCAAGAAATAACCATCTATCAGATCTGTGGAAAGGTGAGAATTGTATGACCATCAAGAAAGAGTACATTATAAATTGAAAAGTAGATGATTTTGATTTTATTAAATTGAAAAGGTTTTGTACTAATAAAACTAATGTAGCCAAGATTAGAAAGAAAACAAAGTTAAACAATTTTCACAATTAAGGATTCTGATAAAGGTCTCTTCTAAAATATATGGAGATTTGAATCAAATTCATAAGGTTACAAGTCATTTATACATTTTAAAAAGGTCAAAGATATGAACAGTTTTCAAATGAAGAAATTAAAGCTATATGTGATCATACGAAAAAATATTCTAAATCATTTGTAATTAGAAAAATGCAGATTAAAACAACTATAAGGTACTACCTCATACCCAATCAGATTTCTTTTTTGTTTGTTTTTAAGGTTTTTTGCAAGGCAAATGGAGTTAAGTGGCTTGCCCAAGGCCACACAGCTAGGTAATTATTAAGTGTCTGAGTCCGGATTTGAACTCAGGTACTCCTGACTACAGGGCTGTGCTCTATCCACTGGACCATCTAGCCTCCCCCAATCAGATTTTTTTAAGTTGACTTAATGAGAAAGTCCACTTTGGAGAGGTTGTAGGAAGATTGGGAAATTAGTACATTGTGAGTGGAGTTGTAAACTAATACATCTATTCTGGAGAGCAGTATAAAACTATGCCTAAAGAACAGTAAAACTGATCTTTCCTTTTAATCCAGCAATACTAATATGAGGCCTATATCCAAAAGAAATTATGGGAAATATCCCATAGGTTCAAAAATATTTATAATAGGTTTTTTGGTAGTAGCAAAGAACTGGAAATTGAGATGCCCATCAATTGGGGAAAGCAGGACAAGTTATAATCTATGAATATTATGGAGTACCTTTCTTCTATGAGAAATCATGAAGTGGTCAGACTTTAAAGAAGCATGAAAAGAATTACATGAATTGATGCTGAACAAAGGGAACATTGTAGACATTAATAAGAACATTGAGAGTTCTTCAAGTATGATCTCAGTAGTTGAGAGATCAAGGAAAACCTGGGAGACCCATTTCAGACAATGCCATCCACATCCAGAAGGAAAAAAAATAGAACCTAAATGTATATTTTCAAACTTCTAATTTTCCTTCCTATATCATGGTTTGCTTCCTTTCTCCTTAGTTCTAATTCCTCTTACAAAGAATAACTAATATGTAAATATACTGAATATACATGAACTTGTACAATTTTTACTAGACTGTTTGCCACAGGGTGGGGGGAGTGACAAGGGAAGGTGGTAGAAAAATGTGCAACTTATAAATATGCAAGTGGATGAATATTAAACATCTTTTATAACATGTAATTGGAAAAAAATTAATCAAAAAAATTTGTTGTGTTCTCCCTATCTTAAAATACAGACTTGGGGCAGCTAGCTGGTGCCGTGGATAGGGCACCAGCTCAGGAGTCAGGAGTACCTGAGTTCAAATCTGACCTCAGACACTTAATAATTACCTAGTTGTGTGGCCTTGGATAAGCCACTTAATTCCATTTGCATTGCATAAATAAAAAAAAACAATCTTTTTGTAAATGCCTTTTGCTCAAGGAAAGTAATACTTAGAAAGTAATGGTTAGAAACTTTATGACAAGGTTTATTGTATGTGAAGAAAATTTGGAGATTTATTTATGATATTTGAAAATAATTTTATACCAATTTAGGTTTAATAAATTCCAATTTTTAAATAATTTTTTTGTTTTAAGGTTGAATAAGACACATATTAATCTTTCACATTCCCAATTAAATTATTTCATGAAGATTGTGATTGTCTTTTTAACATAAAGAATATTCCTTTCAAGAAAGAGAACCACTCTCAGGCAACAAATGCTTTATAAAAGTTTTTATGGAGTAAGACCTACTAAATTTTCAGATCTGTAGGGTAATTCATTGCAATAATGTGATTTTGTTCCTTATAGCTCTCATAGCAAAATACCTATTTTCAAATTCGAAGTTTGCCTTTAAAATACTAAATCAATTAGCTATCAGATTAATATTAAAAAAGCATTTAAAATTACCATAATTATTGAAAATGGAAAAGATCTTGCTATATTGATCTAAACTTGTTGCCATTCAAAGCATAAATAAGAGTTACATTAGGGTTTTGAACTTATCACATGTATAAGATTCAATTCCTAGGGGCAGGTAGGTGGTGCAGTGGCAGTCTGAAGGACCTGATTTCAAATGTGATCTCAGGCACTTAATACTTAGCTATGAGACACTGAGCAAGTCACTTAACCTCACTGCTATGGCAAAAAAAGGTTCAATTCCTAAAGAATCTCATTTTCTTTTTAAGAGTCTGAAAATATTTGTTAGAAGTGAATAAATTTATGAAACAAAATGCAAAATCCATTAAGATAGGATTAAGCACAAGAAATGTTGCTTTCTTTTGTTCTAAAAAAATAAGATTTCAGCAAGGAAAATGCTGAATGAAGGATAATAAATCAAGTATCATTTTATTTGGATTCTCATTTATTTTATGTTGTTTGTTACATCTGGAATGTAGAACACTGATAGAAATACATGTAAATTCTTTAAGAATTACCAACAGATGTTCTAATTGTTTTGAAAAGATTCTGATAGCAAGGTTACTTGTTTAAATCTATTTTAATATGATATTAACTAAAGATATTAATAGAGAAAATTATTTTTATAGAATGTATCTATATTTATTTTTTGTTTGTCTTGAAGCTAAATCAACTGTGCAAAATGGATAAAATAGTTTTTGATTTTTCTGGGATAATTTATTGCTATTGCCAAGTTGAGATTATAATCAATAATTGATTCTTGTGAGTTAACTCACATGAAATTCTGATTATTTGAAATTTACTATTTAAGATCTTATAGGGGGGCAGAGCCAAGATGGCAGCATGAAGGCAGCAT